>NC_090776.1:22162349-22214849 GCF_040054535.1 Antennarius striatus | reverse complement strand
AATGAAAGTTCAGAATAGAAGCATCAATTTAAATTCCAAAATAGTAAAAACTGTATTGTTCACTTTATTCATTGTGTAAGAGGAGATGCATGAAATTAGAAAATAAATATTAAGCCTGAAACTCTGAAATTTACCAATCTGAAAAGGTCCACACGGATGGTTTGAACTACAAAACACTTAAGTCTATGGTCTGAAGTTATGTCCAACTAAAAAGAACTCCAGATGTTTAAAATTTTGTCTGCACAAAGATCCAGAAGAGGGGAACTACAGGGTTACCTACTGGTACCTGCTTTGGGACAAGTAAAACTGAAGATCTTAAGATGATCTCTCTGACTCCATATCTATCACTGTCATACTTTCACTAAGCGAATGAAAACACTGATCAATGCAGTTATAATTTGAATTCCAGATGTCACAATTCCAAGTTCAAACTTTAACATATCCAAGAATTCTCATTCAAACAGTAGACACAGATATTCTCACTGGGTTAAATGATTTCAACATGACTATTCCAACCTAACACCAATAAAGTTAGGAAATTCCTACCTAGTGACAGAGACTGGCCATCTGTAGGACAGATCTAAAATTTAATGACTCAGCAGTCTAATTTTGGGGCTAGTCTTGATTGAATGTGCTGACATTACAACAAAGTTTGTGGAACTGGAAAAGAAATCAACGAGTGATGATGGTAAATAGATGATAGCAATCCTAGGAGTTCAATGGCTGTGGAGACTTGCTCTACTTGTCTATATGTATCTCAGCGGAAAGAGGCCTCTGTTAATCGACGTGAGAGTAAAATATCTTTAAAAGCACACACATGTGACAATGCTTATACCGAATAAAAAATGCATGTCAGTCCTTTATCTTCACTAGCTTAGGCTTATAAAAAGGAATGGTTCAGGCCGTTGACTGATGCAGGGCTAGGTGAAGGTGAGTGAGGAGCAGCGATGATCTGTTGGGGTGGAGCTGGGAAGACACGGTAGTTTAACTTCTCTCTAATGCCACTCTGTCTATTTTGGGCATCAGCATGTCATGATGGAATGTGAAGGCCATAAAGTATCAGTGCCCTTGAGAAGCTGAAGAGCATTCTTGTCCCCAACTCTTAAAACTGTATCTCTCTTTTTCACTCACTTTCACTTTTCCCAACCCTCTCCCCCTCTCCCTTATTCCAGCAGTAAGCTTAAAGTAGAGCACAGGTGTAGGAGATGACTCCCATGGGAGTGATAACATTTGGGAACATTCCTGAAGTTAAAAAAAGATTTTTTTTTCTTGATACTCTTCATCTGGGGAACTATGTAATTGTCTGGTTCCATGACATTGCCTTTGTCCCTTTTGTGCCTCAACCCTACACTCTTCACTACTTCTTACATCACTTCTAGTTAATCTTCATATTATAATTTAAAACAAGAGGTTCTCTTCCCTCTGCTACATTTTCATTTCCATCCATTCAACGTATCCATCTCCTAGAAGAATGTAGAAGAATGAAAGGCATGATGAGAAAATAAGGTGCAAAATTATCTTTTCCAGGGCCCCAAATAAAAACCACATGACACCCCCGGCCGTACGACTTGATTACTAAAGAATGAAATCTTCTTTTCTACATCTGGGAAAAACATTGTCTGCATAATACTGATAGATTTACAGGTCCCAGGTTCAATCCCGATCTTAAACACACAGTAATTAGGAGAAATATGAAGAGACAACCAGCAACATAAGACGAGATGCCTATGCTCTCTTGGCACTGAAAAAGGCCACTGTTTCAAACCAATTCTACCAAGAAAATGGTTCTCAGGAAATTGGCAAATGTTTTTTTTGCTCAAGCATTGGTGGTTACAAAGAGGTGACGCAGAATACTTCACTTTAGATTTGTGCTAGATAACCTATCCAAAATACACTATTGAAGAAGTAATGCTTGCGGGCATCAGCATCACTCTGACCCACCACTGAATAAAAGCAGCCAATGAGAGCCATTCAAGAAATTGCTTAAGTTACAATCAAGCAGTAATCAATTCACAACAAAATAGAAGGCCCTAGGGGGGAAGTTTTGTTTAAAGATTCAATAACCTGTGCAAAACAGATGGGAGTAGATGCTCTGCACACTTAAGAGTGATTTAAATGGCAACAGTATTCAACTGTAAATCATGAATTGGTCTGAATAAGTCTCCATTCAACAAATAGGAAACACAGCTAATTATATCTACTGTATATATAAAGGGCTGTCAAATGTACAAGTCTGTATGTACTATTGTGACATGTTGTGTCTCAAAATTAAAGTATATACTTATGTATTTAAAATAATAATATTGTTTTTATGGGGTGTTTTATTAAAACATCCTTTTGGACCTACAATGTAGGATTACAAGCTGATAGGAATAAAACAACAACCAGGGCCACATATCCATCATTCTCTAAAATGTATCTGTCCCATGTTTCTACTTAGTAGGCCAAACCCAAACAGAATAGGGGTCCCTCTGTGCTCATCGTGGTACCTAGACTTTCTCCCCTTCACTCAACACCCTAACTTGTGTTCATGTATAGCCACAGGGTACACAGACCTCAAAGCTGAGTAGTTCTGTGGCCCTGACCATTTGAAGACCATTATCTGGTGGCTTAGCCACTGATGCATTGACGAAACAGAGCCGGTAAGACTCCAGCCTCACTCTTTCATTCGAGCCTTCAGACCAGCAGCTACATAGATTCACATAACCAGACATCTGGTCTCATTAAAACACTGTTCATCTGCCAATTTCCATAGCTGGTGTGTCAGGTGTCGTGGATAAAAGACATTCGATGTATTGACCAGTTGGGCAAAGATAACTCAGAGACATCTCATTGAAGCTGTGATAGTCACTCAGTGTGTTTCCAACACATTGCAGTCAGGTACATGAGCAGTCAAGTTCTGTTTCTTTCAGTAGGCCAATGAAACCATGAAATCAGTAGAGTTTTTGCAGTAGTGTGCAGTGGTGTTACAATATTCTTGACATCTTGCAGGTAACCACACATAATTCTAGTTGGCCATCAAACAACAGATGGAAACTTGGATATTGAGGAAATTTGTTTGCTGCAAAACACACAGGGTTTTTATTTTTATTCCTGTCCATGTTGGTGTTCAGGATTATTGAACTGTTTACATGCAAAAGCTATGATAATCAGGCTCCATGGCAACTGATTTTAACTACCAAATAAATAATACATTCAAAGGAAATTGTGGAGGCCACTAATTACAGGTTGTACTGAAGGCAAGACAGAAGCATGGAAATTCTAACTTAGATTAGATACAGAAACCCTCCAGGACAGAAATATCCTATAAATATAAACTACTTAAAAAAATACCCTTCAAAACAGAACAACTCTGTTTCACCATTTGTATGTACTACAAGTGACTACAATAGCTATATTTGACTAAATTTCAAAATCATTGCGCTGAAGATGGCGTTAACAACACTTGGTTTCATGTTGGACTGTAGAAGCCAAGAGTCAAGCTACCTTAGAAGAATTTCATTAAAAATGGTTTTTGGGTTTTTTTTAAAAAAGGGAGGGAATCTAGTTGGAAGTACAAACTGTATATAACCACCATACATTACAGCCTATATGCAGACGACTTTGTTTTAAGTGGCAGTCAACATTATGTTGAAATTAAAATTTCCGTTCTCAAGCACCAGTGTGTTTCTTTCTGCACATTGGGAATCACTCCAGTCTTCTTCTTGTATGGTTTCATGAAATGGAACATATGAGAAATCATCTGCTATCATTATAGCACATCTAGCACAGGGAACGTTCATTGTATTATCCTACAGGATCCATTCCATCTCTTGCACCCCCCCCCCCCTCTATGCCGCTTTTCGCTTTCTTGTACTTCTTTAGGGTAGTGATGCTTACAATCATCATCATCATCATCATCATCAACAGCAGCAGCTGTGTTTTGGGTCAATGCCCGATGCTTTCCCCAATCTTCTCAAGGGGTGTGAGCAAGACAAGTTGAGAAATTTGTGCACATTGCCACACATTCAAGTCGTCTAACTTTTCTGACAACGCTGTACCTACAGTCAACCTCTATGTCTGCAGTTTGCCACTCCTTCCATGTTCTGCTCACCTGTCAGACAGAGGGAGCACACTGGAGTTCGACACCCAGCAGGCAACTAATTGACACTCAGGGTATAACCAGGCTTTGGGATAAAGACTGTTGACTAGGGAGGTGTTACAGGCACCCATACAAAATTTTAATTATTCCTTGGTGGAATGTTAAGGCATTGATAACATGCTCATCACTTGTACTGAATCATGTTATGACTTCTCTGCGAGCGATTAAAATGATACACTTCATGAGTGTGTATGTTGTCATTTGCTGGCACTTAAGATTTGTAGATTGGTGTGTGTGTGTGTGTGTGTGTGTGTGTGTGTGTGTGTGTGTGTGTGTGTGTGTGTGTGTGTGTGTGTGTGTGTGTGTGTGTGTGTGTGCGTGCGTGTGCGTGCGTGCATGCGTGTGTGTGAGTGTGCATTCACACACTTGTGCATGTGAAAGGAGAAAATGGGCTGTCTCCCAGGATGTGCAGCGAGCGCTTTATTAGAGCGATAGTACCAGTAAATCAGAGCTCAGCTCTTCCTGGAACTGCTGCAACCTTTCCCACTGAGCACTATTACTGAACAATCATAGGCTAGCTATGATAATTAGCAGAGTATCTATCCTTCCAAACCTCCTGTCGCCCTCCCAACCCCTGTGCTTGTTTCCCCATCTTCTTCCTACCTCTCCTCTTCTCAGAAATGTCTGATAGGTGAATGGGTTAGGCCAAGGCGCCCATTAGATGTCAATTCACAAGACATCTCTCAATACCTGCAGCAAGTTCCATCTTGATGATAGTCAGTGACAATTTGGATACATTCATTTGCCTTCATTATGACAACATCATGGAATATCAAGCACAACTGGGAAATCCTGGAGAAGTTGTAGAATGCTGGAGGGGAATTCATCAATGGGGCAACAATATCCCAACAGTTTCAGGAACAAGAATTCATAACTATTCTTGAGTTAAAAACCACGACTGATCTTTTGCAAACTAAAATAAAATTCAGATTTTCATTTGACTAAATATCACTATATTTTTCTTGAGCTGCAATAACGCTATATCATATCTGCAGTTGTGCATCAGCTACAAACTACAGTACTGTAAGACAGTATTGGAGGCAGTACTGGAATCTCCTTAATTCATTTTCATCTCACCATTAATTCTTTACATGAATATCTCTTTCCTTATGTTTCATTGTGATTATTTGCCGTCTGCAGAACGCAGACATTTTCTTGCCTCAATATTCACTGATTCTTCGGAATGAATAGAGCGAAATTAAAGTAGTAACTACATCCACTATGCAGTTGTATGCTGTTTTGTTATTAGGAAAGCTGCTAGGCTCCATTTAACTTTGTTAGAGTGGTTTAAAATATAGAGCATATGATCTTTTTTTCTCATTGGCAAAGAAACACACAGTGCCCTTGTGTCGGTCAGAAAGAGAAATAGTTGAAAAGTTTGTACAGTTTGTGTGCTGCTAGATAGAGGGGGTCAAGGACAGATGAGGGGGTGTCAGGACTTTGATGGTTAAAGATTCCCTGTCTGATAGTGACAGCACTTTCTCCCTTTCTTTCCATGGTAAAGCGGCATCTGGAGTGGATTTTGTGCTAGCAGACACCGAAGAACATGATTACATTCGGCTAACTGCGCTCTAAACTGATTATGCATGTGCCAAGCTAATGGACTACATTTGCAAGAGGAAAAATAACATCCAATCAATCTCAATTACCGCCTATTGCACCAGCCCTTGAGACAAGGAAGGTAGTCAGCCAACCCCCCCGCCCCCCCTCCCTCATGCTCCTCCCCTTTCTCCCAACCCTTGACTGGAACCTGAGGCCTGTGGCCAGGCTGGGTTAGGCCCCACCCTTTGTGCCCGGCTAGCGGAGCCGGGGCCTAAGAGCAGGATTAGTTCCACTCATCTCACCTCTACATTAACACATAGCCAAGCCCAGAGGCACACTGCTGCAATACAACAGCTATCATATTCACATATCATGTACATGGCTAACTGTAAAACGAGAATGAAAGCTGAGGGTTTTTTTTTTCAAGAGTAACAGAGACTCAGGGCAGAGCTACATAATCTAAAAACATACGGTATGCAAAACGAACATTTGGGTTATTTTGATATTGTAATGGAACCCATCTGTTTGCGTTTAGGAGTGACCATTCTTGGAACAGATGGGTGATCATCATGTTATCATCACATCCACTAAAAAAACCCTATCGTCCACGGAAAAAAAGAGAAGGTGAAAGTTAGCTTCGAAGCAGAGGAGTGTGTTGGCAGAACACGCAGTGATCATAATGGGTATCTTTCAACTGAGGACAAAGTACACAGGCAAAGACAGCATCACCCCCTACTGTGCGGTGGTTCATGTGGTCAGGATGACTTGCTGGATCTTTCTGTGGTCTTTTGGAACATTCCAATACATGGGGTGGTGGGGGTGATATTTTTAGAAAGCCCTAATATGGGCCGCATACCACAGACTCTCAAATTATCCCATCGAGCTTAGCCCTCAGTTTAAACCTTCCTTTTTAATTCCAGTAATTACAGGCTCAAATTTATATGGAGCTGTGCACACAAAGGGCCTGTTTAATGCAAACCAGTTTGATTTGGGTGAAGTGTCCCAAGCATCTCCCACATCATACGGTCTGTTTATGCTGACTTGATGATTTATTTTCTCTCCAAAAGGTTAAAAATGGTGCTATTTGCATCAGATTTCTTTGGGAAGGAATAAATGAATACTGATTTTCCTTTTTCCATCTTTACATAGTATACCAAACTGGCTTTAGTTGAGCCAGTGCTGCCAAGCGCTCACAACCACGTGCTTGTTGTCTGCTAAACACATTTAGGATTCATAAAACACTGTAATGATACATATCAATTAATGAACACCCTTTTTTTCTTTTGACTAATATCTGAGACAATGTGGACTGCAGTGGGGTAAGGCTAAGGTGGCATGTCATTTCTGGACAAATGTACACAATCTTTCTTGGAAGATCCATTGGTTAAAAAAAAAAATGCAGCCATCTTAAGAAGCTTAAGTCATAAAAATGATCATGCCTGGATGTGTTGTACTGTACATATTTAATCCCCTGAAGCCTCAGTAGCAACATGACACGTGTCCAAGAGACAGAGGAAAATCACATATATGATTTTGCCTTTAGAGCTCAATAAAAGCAAACAGAATACAAGATTACAAAGACCAAGCAATTTCAGTTGTAACCAATCTTTTGAGATAAAAAGTTTTTCTAAAGATGTGAGGAAGCAACTGAGTACACCAGAACCTCTATTTGATCTAATGTGGGTCAGTGAGTCCTGCAGTTATCATCAGGAGAGGATAACCTGGGAAGAATAACGGTAGCTTGCTATACTTTCATGTTAACCCTAACCTGACTCATACATTTGCTGATGTTGCATATTTGTCGACATCTATAAATATGCTGTACGTCATAAAATTGAGCAATATTGCTTGTACTGCTAGAAAACAAAGGGTTGACGTGTCAAACTACACATTATTCCTTCTATACTTCATTGGTCCAGTGACCACTTTAACAGATGTTCTAGATACCCTGCATCACTCTTTCTTTTTTCACAAACTGAACATTGATTTCTGTATTTTACTGTTATTTAAGCACAAAGGTTTCATGGAAAGGAAACATATTTTCCATGCCAGTACTTCTGAGGAACTATTCATTCTCTCTGATGATTTTTTAAATTGATAGCCTTTTTGTAGAGGCTTTAAGACTTTTACTTAGTTTTTATGTGATCACATAAAACAGCTTTGAAGGGGCACATTTTCCACATATTATATATAATATTCTAACATATCAACACAGGGTTTTACTCAAACTGTATTGTCTTTTTCCTGTTTATTTTTTTTAAGTCAAACACTTAACAAAGGAGTAAACGTATTACACATGAAGGCAAAAACACGTTCAAGCGTTGCAATCTGCTAGTATGTACTGAGGAGAGACTTCCACGGACCACTGCAGTCTGAGTCTGTGATTATACATGTTTTGTGATCTATATGATGTGTGTGTCCTTGTGCAGCTATGCCAGTTTAGATTAAGAGCAGAGTGGCCGAAGCCACAGACACACTGGATAGGCACCCAAGTTGTATCAGGCCTGTTAGATTTATGGCCATTTGTTCAGAGAGTGTTCATCCATTGGCTATTATGGAATGATTAGAGGAGAAGGTGAAGCTCCAAGTCCAGCAAAAATCAATACAGCTGTCGAGAACGATTCAGCATTTCCCGCTCCAAGGAGTATTAGCACCAAACCTCTGTCTTCTTACACTTCTTCATTCATCTCCTAGTGATTCACCCCTATGCCTCCAAACCAGATTCACCTGCCATGTTGTTCTTGTGGCAGCAGTGTGGCCCTGTTTCCATATGACTACTGGAAGGCAGACCAGATATTTCAATGAGAGCTTAAGGATTCAGAGCAGAGGAAAGCTCAATACCAATATCATTACCTTCATTTCCAATCACAATCGCATATAAACTGAATAATTTTGAACCAAAGATCAGATTCAACGTAATGAAATGCATCCGGAATTCACCAGTTTAACATAAGTGAGAGTTATTTCTGTTTCTTCAGCTATCAATTTTTCTCATAATTCCAGCAGAAACACTGATTATTGGAGCCTGTACATGTTCTGCAGATGGTGATTGTAAATGTCCTATCAGCCTTGATTCATCAGCCAAATTGATTTATCGGTACACCTCTAGTGTGGGCAACCTTTCAAGATTTATGGTGACCAGGATGTGCATCCTCAAGTAAGCACAGTGAGGATTTGCATACTTTATACTTTCTCACATACACATAGACAGAATTATATGTACATGCAACTACACTCCAGCACACACACACATACACACACACCCTCTTTCATTCAGTTATCCCCATGTTGTCAGTCAGTGCCACATTCTCACACTTCTATACTGTTTCATAAACCTTATTACAGACTCGCACCAAGATTCTCCTCATGAAAATAATCATTCTCTCCCATATATACATTTTAAAACAAGCAGAATTGAAATATGTACATGTACGATGCTCTACATGTATGACTATGTGTATGTTTGAGTATATGGCACTGTGTATGACTCAGAATGACTTTTGAAAACCCATGTACATGCACAGTCCTTCACTCTTCATGTACATGGGTTTCAAAGTATGTGTGGGTATAGTTGTGCTAGTATGTATTTATTATTATGTTTGAGTGAAAAAGTATAAAACATAATTCCCATAATTAATAACCTCTTTTGCCATTTGTGTAAAAGTTCAGTGAGATAAAGTTATTTTAACACCAAAATAGAGAGGAAAATATTGATAATATAAAAACAAGAGATGTTGCCTTTGTGTGTGGTAAAGTGTGAATTTGTAGTCATGAATGTCTGCAGTTGTGATCCTCCCACTGTATATAGTCTTTACACAAGTTATGTATGTATATACACAGTAATGCTGTGTATATAGTAAATATGCTATCATGACAGTTAAGTGACAGGTATGGAAAGAAACTTGAGGCACACTAACCTTGTAGAGTTTGAGGCTTGCCTCATGACGTGAATTGACAGTGTGCATCCTCAGCTTCTCCAGGCTGTTAGTGTAATAGTCACAGGCATTGCACTTCAGGTGTACTGGATTGCCTATGGCCACACATTTCAGGCGCCATTCATTGCCTTTTCCCCCTTCTTTAATGTGGGCCACAAGCTGGTACTTTTGTACATGCTTGTCTGTCTTGCAGTGCAGCTGGAAGTTGGCCTTGAGCTGAGTGGTGTAGTGGCACAACTTGCACTGGTGAGAGTCTCCCACCACAGCACGCCACTCCTCCTCTGGTAGGCTGCGTTCAGCCCCCATATGCATGCCCAGCACATCCAGGTTGTCAGTGGTGAAGCGGTTGCACACAGCACACTGGAAGAGCTTGAGGGAGGGATCACTGGTTTGTGACAGGCTTTCTCCAAGGGTCATCAGTTCTTCAGACACTAACTGTCCACCGCCAAGCTGAACATCCATAGAAATCTCCCCACTCACTATAATGCACAAGGCAACACAAAGAAAGGCGAAAGGAAAGAAGAAAGTGATTAAAGAAAGTATTTAGATTATAGCATACATTTATAAATGTGTATTTACACATATTCAACGTGTAATGTCTCAATTATAGTTTGCTGTTCAGATATCTTTCTTTATTTGTAATTTACTCCAGTACATGCACAATATTATTTTTTTTGTGAAAAAAAGTTTTTCACAGTAAGTCATGGCCACGCTCATCATAAATAAAATATCAGGCAATGTAAATATCAGGCAATGTAAAACCACTACACATTGTTTGTCTGTTGGTTTAGATATTGTACAGACAAAAATGTGCATGTGTGTATTTAGGGGTCTATAGCTATTCTTGTTTTGAGCTTAATAAGAGGAAAGCCTGGCCTTTTCAATGGAGACAAACGTCACATTGCTCATTGCTATGTCTGGGCTAGTGCACTTTCATGGCCTGTTTGTATGTAAACTTCAGAGGCCATGAGGTCCACAGCTAAAAGTTAATTCATCATTGTTAAAGAACTAAGGAGTCCCATGCAAAGATTACTGTAAATCAAATCTGATGCCCTTGAACAATAATATTAAACATGAACTTCTCTGCAAGGAGTCTACTGGTTCTTTTACTCCAGATTGCCTCTAAATCAATATGGACACCAGACAGATTAATTCTGCCTGGTACTGAGTCTAAATGGTAGAATGGAGAAAAAAAAGTACAGCGAGCATAAATCCCATGATGCCAGCCAGAGAACCGATGTCTGTATAGTGTGGGAAGGGTGACCTCAAAATACAATGTGAAAAATTATGAGGTATGTGTAGTCAGAGATTTTTGACTTTGCTTGCTGATCTCTAGTCTCTTACTGCCCAGACTGAGCATGTAGGCTTGACCCTACCTGGCTTTATAATAAATTAAACCCAGCAGCTCCTTTTTATTTATTACTGCTGTATGCCTGCTCTTGTACTTTTCTCCATTACCCAAGTTTTTATAGCCAGGAGGGGGAGACCTGAGAGAAGCCCTCGGAAATCATTCACAGACACAGCTCCCCTATCATGACTCTCTCTCAAAAGCCCTGAGATGCATTTCAAACCTAGTCACTGTTCTAGTCCTGTATTTTTCAAACCCCTGGTCTATCATTTCTGCCTGCCACTCACCCTCTATGACAATATATTTCCAGTATAGTACAGATTTTTTTCTTGACTTCATTCTGATTCGAACATTTGGTTGTGCATCCAGGCTGATTAGTAGCTTGACATACATTGCTACATTTATTATGTTGTATTATCAACACAGTAGCTGAGTCTTGGGGAAAAGAATTATAAGGCTGGGCTCATGTGAGGTCAACATTTCTTATCTATCACTTTGGAAGTACATTCAAAGTCAAAAAACCACCCAAAGCATGAAAGAGCCCATGTCACTTTAGTGGGTTGTCCCACAATCTCGTTGTGATTGGAGACTCTGTTAAAAGAGACCCAGAACACTATGTATCAAAGTTGCTTAAAATGTGACCGAGGGTGACAGCACTGTAATGTATTGTACCAAAATGTGTCATCGCTGCTTTCCTTGTAACACAGTTATTACAACTCACCTCATAGAAAAATGTACAAGATGGCAGATGATGGAAAATAATTAGTTATAATTAGTTATGGCAATCAATTCTTGGTTGTGTTTTTCAAATGACAACTGCTAGACAAGTCTGAACAAAGTGCGAGGTTGTTACTGGCATGCAAAACACTCTGTTATGCTGTTGAATTACACATACTGAACCTTCTAACCTCCAATCTTTGACCAAAACAAAATTTACAGCTGCAATTACAAAGCTGGAAAAAATGAAGAACTCTACTAGCCACGTTCAGCAGCATTTTGGGAATAATTAAATTAAAAATCTGAGTGTCAAACATGTACATACGTTTGACATTCTAACTCACCTTTTGTAGGCAAAATTGGGTATCACAAACCGAACCACAAAATTCAGAAAGAGAAATTAAATGAAGGAAACCACCAATATAAAACTGATTCACCAGAAAAAAATAGCTCTGACATTGATCTTTTTGACCAAAAGGGCTTTTTAATAATATAAAGAGAGACAAAAGTGAACTCACCAAGACTAGGGGCCAGGGCCGCCATGTTGGGATCCAGGTGAAAGCTCCCCATCAGGAACTGGGCCTCAGCCCCAGCTGGATCTATCTTGAGGCTTGGTGGAAGGCTCATGTTTTGTGTCAGGTAATATTGGTAGAGCTCTGCCTCAGAAGGAGAAGGCAATGCTCCTAAGCCAAGTCGGCCATGCTGCATCTGATTCACCTTCTGCTGGAGAAGCATCATGTTGTGCATGTGCTTCTCACTGGTCATATGGATACGCAGATTCCGTGCCACATTGGTCTCGTAATCACATACTTCACACCGCCAAGTGGGTTTGCTCTTCGGCTTGATCGGGGAGAGAGCCACACACGGTCCACCTATATGGCTGGAGGACTGTGTCGGATGGTGGTGAGGAGGATGGTGGCTACTGGCCTGGGTTACAGACGGGACAGACACTACTCCTCCTGGGGTATGGCCAAAAACCTGATCCTGCGCAGAGGCAATGGAGCCTCCATTCTGCAGTGTCTGCATGTTGTTCAGGTGTTTGTCTGACTGCATGTGGATGCTCAGGTTGCCCTTCGTGGTGGTAGAGTAGTTACAGACCTACAAAATATGGACATTTTCTTTTGATTTGCAATGAATTTCCAATGCATTGTTATTAAATATGTATTTACACCATACACGGGACTCATTGGCTCAATAATGCAACAATACAAACAACAACATTAATTAAACCAATTAAAATATTGCCACAATCCCAATTCCTCATTACATACCTCACACCGGAAGGGCTTGTATCCACAAGTATAGCTTTCTCCACGAGCCAGACGAGGGTGGCTCTGACCACTATTGCAGTACATACAGGACCCTCCAGATTCTGGGTGTTTCTCTTTCATGTGGGCCTCCAATGTCTGCTGGTACTTGTAATGCCAGTTGCATTTGGGACACTTCAGTGTCTTGCATGAGTTCCGCGAATGCATCATGGTCATGTGACCTCCCAAGGAGCGGGAGGAACCAAGAACAGTGTCACATTTAGGGCATTCTACCCCGCTTCCTCCACTGCCACCCGGCCCATGGTTCTGTGAACACTCGCCCATTACTGCTATGTCACAAGAACTTCCTGGGAGAGAGTGGAGGTGGCCATGAGATGGAGGGTGGAGGTGATGATGGTGGTGATGCATGTGGTGATGGGACAGAAGGACTCCATTTTCCTCTTCTACCTCTGCCTGGCAATCATTTGGTTCTGAAGCTGTGGCACTATCTCGATTGGCACTTTCATCAGCAGCAGCATTGGAGGACAGAGGTGAGGAGGAAGTACGACCAGAATCTTCCTCGCTCCTTCTGACGGCAGCTGCCGCCATTGCCATGGGAACTGGGGGGCCCTGGCAATTAAAGCTCAGACAGAGCTCTGAGGACTTCCCTCCACTATCCGAAGTGGAACTCTCTTTAGTGACAGAGGAGGAAGTGGAAGCAGAGACTTTGCTGTTAAGAGTGGAACTGACTGCAGAGGTGCAGGCAGAAGGCTGGAGAGCGCTACTAGGCATTAATAAAGGAGATTTGGAAATGCTTTGGTTTGAGACAGCTGGTTCCCCTGCTTCACACCTGCTGCTGCTACTGTTACCACCACAGGCCACTGCAGTGCTTTTTGTCTCCATTCCATCATCCTCCTCCCTTAATAACAGTTCCTCTTCTTCTTCCGAGACCCCCTTGTTCGATAGGTTCAACTTGCTGTCATGTCCAGCAGAGTTCCCATCCTTTCCTGTGCATTCCATCTCTTTCCCCGCAGGCTCCTCTGTTCTCCCTCCCTGTTTGGGCAGGGAACTGGAGTCTTTGGCAGAGCCTGGGGCTGAGGTAAGAGTGGATGCATTTAGGATGTTGAGCCCTCCAAGAGAGAGGACTGAACTTAGTGGGGATTGTTGCTGCTGTTGCTGGAGGCCAGAGTCAGAGTCTTTGTTCAGGAGGGTCTCACCGCCCCTGCTGCTGTTTCCAGGCTCCAGATGTACACCACTAAACGTGCCATAGAAGCTCTGGCCAGAATTAATGGGGAGCAGGGTAGATGGCAGAGGAGTGCTCTTAGTTTTTGGTTCCAGGAAACTGATGAGAGGCTCTTTATCCTTCCCAATGCCCTGGATGATGGCAGATGCATGCTTGTCCCCTAGCAGCTGCCGCTCATCCTCACACAATGTCATGCGGTGATCATGGACAGCATGAGTGGCAAAGGAACGTGCATAGCCAAAGGACAGCTTGCAGAGAAAACACATGAGAATGGGCTTACCCTTGCCGTATAGGGCTAGCCCATCAAATTTGGAGAAATCCACATTGTTGGGAACATCTTTGGATACACTGGACTTCTTGGCAGACCCATCACTGTTTAGGTAATCCTTGTTGGTTTTGTGCCGCACATCGAAGACACGGAAACTGTGCAGGACAGGGCTGAGGCCTGTCATGGTTGAGGTATTGGGAAATCCTTGGTCTGAATTGCCAAACCACTTCCCGAAGGAGGAGGCTATGTGGAAAGTGTTGATGATCTGAGGATAGACAGAAGATGAAGTCCCAGTAGGTTCCCCTGGATTTCCCCCACTGGTAAGAGAGTTTGTAGGAAGCAGGCCAGGTACCATGCCCCCACCACTTTGGATCAATTGACTGAGGCTCTCTACAATGTAGGCTGAGCCATCTGGTTGGTAGACTATCTCTCCAGCAAGGTTTTCCACATCACTAATATCCTCTTCCTCTTCCTCTTCTCCTTCCTCACTCCCACTCTCTGGTGCTCCCTGCTGTTGTGTTGGCTGGTGTCGCAAAAGAGTGGGCATGGCCCCCCCGCCTGACGCCATCGCCACCCCAGGAAAGGGTTGAAGACTTGGGAAACAGCTGTCAATCTCCATTTCATCTAAATCTTCAGATTCTTCCTCTTCTTCACAGCTCACTCCCTCTGGTTCCTCTTCCTCAAGACCCTCTCTTCTATGAAGCAACTGGACTGCGGCAGTATTTTCACGGTGGGCCTGGGGTGATATCTGTTTTGGCTGCTGCTGCTTGGCCAGTAGTTCTCTCACCCCGTCGTGAGCTGCACTGGGGTTTTCAGGTTGAGAAGAGTAGGGAGCAGACAGAGACTGGGGGTCAAGGGAAGGGGCCTTATTGGTGCAAAGGACCTGTGAGCTAGAGTGATTGTTCCAGGGCTGTGATGGTTGCTGCTGCTGGGAGGAGCTGAGCCCATCATCTGTCCCAGAAACCACAGGAGACTCACAGCTGTCCATGCTGATGCCTACATGAGGCGTTCATCGCATCTAGGCCTGCAGAAAACAAATAAAAGTGATATTGGTTATTTCTGTATTTACATATTTCCGAAACACACAACTGATGTTCAAGCACTATTTGAATGGCAATGGCAATGTCCAGAGTTAAAAGGCAAAAATGTGTGTGTTCACCCAGTTGTTCTGTTTTCATTTCCGCTAAATGGCCAAGATAAGGTAACTTGATCCACGAATAAATGCCATTTTTGTCAGTTCATGACAACGAAAGGTACATTTAGAGTGGGTGTACAGCATATATAGGAACCATAAAAATGAAAGGAAAAATATCAAATCTCTAGTACATTTTTGATTAGATAGAAAATTCTGAGGTATGATTGGAAAACATGCTCATTATGCTATATGCACTTAAATACAATGCCTGAGATTGGCACTAATAAGCCGTCTATGATTCATCTTTCTGACTTGTCAAAAGGTACCATCTTTTATCTTCACCTTCCAAACAGTGCCCAAAACCTTATATTCTGCAAATCCTACATCCGTTTTTAATTAATGTGCAGTCAGAAAAAAAGTAGAAACAGAGAAACTTAGTGGATCAAATGGATTCCTTGTGAGATAATTAGACAGTGAGAAGTAACCTATGAGCATATTGTACATTTGCATAACTGGAGAGAGACAGGTGGATAACATCAAACAAGGCAATTCTTAATAATGTCACCATTTTCACTCCAATTATAAATTGTGTACACATAAGAATATAATACACACATAATACATAATACAATATAATACATATATATATATATATATATATATATATATATATATATATATATATATATATATATATATATATATATAAATGCTGGATTGAGGCTTTACTGCAGCTGTGTTTTGATTTTACATCCAATAACCTCTAAACTTGGCCTGTTTCAAACACTCAAGTTATGCACTGGCTCTGAAATAATATATGGGATCTGAACATTTGAGAGCTGGCCATGCCCTGAGCATATGCGAGGTCCAACATAGACTGCAATTTAGTGCACGGAAGAGATAAAATGATAGTAGACGATACTGCTGAGCTAATATTTTTATTAAAGGGATGCAGCCAACATTGATTAAAGGGGGCAATCGGGCTGAAACCAATAACTCCGGGCTGCCCTTTAACCTACTAGCATTGAATATTACATGAGCAAATTTTCCCGGCACCAAGCTGCATGCCTTGTCCTGCCTGATTAGCACATTCACTGCTTGCACTTGATTTATTTACTTATTTACTTATGGATGCAAATTTCAGCTGTGATCAAAATGGAGTCTACCCCCACATTGCAACATGTTAACCACTGAGGGAGAGGAGAGATTGATAAGGTCTGTCTGCTTCTTCATGAATGTCTGATGAAGCTCGCTTCTCACTCAACATATCTGAGACCTTTACATCTATCTGCATTCAAACCATGAATAAAATGCACTTTTGTGCCCCTCAGAAAAAAAACAATGACAGTAACAATAACAGAGGAAAATATTGTGGGCAAAGTAACAATAAAAGTAGAACCCTTAATGATGAATCAATGACAATTATGAAGGAAATTTAAAAATGATAGAAATACTGCGTGTGTCATAAATACCGGGCATTTTGTCATTGTGGTATACCTGTCGTGTTTACACACTACAGATGCTAACTGTGATGCTCTACTTGCTTTGCATATAAAATGAAAACTATCATACTGGCTGACTTATTAATAGGATTGCCTTATATGCCCAGACATGATTTAGATATAACTGACAAATTGAGTGAGGGGATACCAGCCGTACTGGTCAGTATTTATTAACCGCTCCATTAATAAAAATCCATGAGTTCAACTGTGATTTCACGAAAATGGACTGAGAGCAGCAAGGGTAATTAATACAAGAAGGAAATATTTCATATATCTTCAGACATATACGTTTTTCTTCATACTTAAAACCACATCAATAAACTAGACAAAAAGAAATGACAAAAAACAAAAAGTAAAAATGAAAATAGTCTAGAAGACATCTCCAAGTGTCTGTCTGAGAATGGAGTCATTCACACTTTGTTCTTGTAATCTATTCCATCAGCCCCTCCTCTGGATTCCAATGCATGCTTCATCCATGATAGGGGAGCGTGGACTCACATAAGCAGCTAGTAGTTAAGGCTGTTTGTTACAATAACCTCTAAAGAGCTGTCCTCTGGTTTTTGCATAGCCTTGCCTGAACAGAGTGGCTACACTGTACTGTATCAAGGATATGTACCCATCCATTCCTATTACTGCTCTAAGAAACCTGAAGTAATTTGCAGTGGACAGGATAACGCGATGAGTCTTGATCAGTACTGGAGCTCCAAGCTCACTAGATGTGTCCACTGCATACAGAAAACAGGATTGTCCTTTAAAATCAAGATGGTGTAATTCAATAACCTGCAGTGGTTACTGATGAGCAATGGGACTGTCTGGAGTCGGCAAGTCGCAGATGGGCCAACTGATATAACACTGTTTGTCTCTCAGAGGTCTGCCTGGCTCAGTGACACCTGTTTAAAGCAGGAAAAGCTTTAATCTCTGGGAGGCACTAAACAAGTCCGGGAAACAGACAAAGAGACGCGGTCGAAGGAGAGGGGAAGTGGAGGAGGCTGGTGTCTCGATGTGCTGACTGTGTTAATAACCACAAATCAAAATGGTTAAGCGGCCTACTGAAGGTAACTACTGCTGAGATATCACATTAAGATATAAACTGAATATGTAGGAAACTTCTCATTTACTTTTTCATACTTTCACAAAACAACCATGTCTGCCATGGCCTCTGGCCTTGTGTTGTATTGTTATTTTTGAATTTGAGCTCACTAGGTTGACAATAAGCAGGCTGTACGCAGCCAAAACAAGCCGAGTTGACAATACGGAATAATCAGAGGAAAGAAAAGACTGGATTCTTGAGCTGATCTAAGGATAGATCATGTCAATGCGCAGATCCTGAATAGAACCACACTCCTGCTGCCTCCTACCTGGCTTCATGCCAGTATCCCATTGCCCTTTCTTGCTCTCCTATTTTACACATTACATATATGTGTATACACATACAGTATATGTATACACATATATGTACACACACATACATACACAAACACACCCTTACCGACAACGTAGATAAGGCTGAACCTTGTGCAAATGCCTCAGTCCTAATGAACTTTGTCAGAAGGAGGGTCTGGATGCCATTTGGTTGGGATGGAAAATTATGTAAGTTTTTAGTTATGGGTCCCTTCATTTGGTAGGATTTGCTAGCCTACCAGCCATCTGAAGAAGGAATTAAAGGCTAAGGAACCATCTGATTATAAGCATGCCTGATCACCAACCTAAAGGCCCCGCCTGGCATCGAGGGCTTCCCAAAGGAATTAGTTTTGACTCTGCCCAACAGTAAATACTGCCAGGCCTTTGGCCTGATGGAGCCCTGGCCTTTTCTCCTAAAGGTATATACATCACCAGCGAGGGAACACCTTAAAACACTGTTTCTTAATATCCTAGACACCAGATCTGATTTTCAGTTGTCTCTCAGCCGTGGTGCCTGTGCGTGTCTAGTTTGTGAGCACTCACAAAGCCTGGCCAGCCACCACAGGGTAAGGGGTGCTGATTGAATAATCAATGGCAAAATGCAAGCAAGTTACAGGAATATATCGGAATGAAGGGTTCTTATTGATAAAGCAAGGCAAGGCCTTTGATGTTGCACCAGGGACATGCTCATTGATGGGGAAACCGTTGTAGTCCTCAGGCACAAATTTATCTCCTAGATTTGCTCCAATTAATCAACAACAAAGGCGTGCATGCATTGGACTCAAACTAAGTCCATTTTAGTGTGTGACATGGCTTAGTCAATTCCAGTTTAAACATTTTGCTGCTCCACTATTAAAACTGCCCTTTTTAGCTTTTCTCTACTATCTATTCCGCCAAATATAACCTGTATTTAATATAATAGCCTAAACACGTGTTGTATAATTATGGTGTAACAAAATGATTCTTACAGTCACATTACAGTATCAGCAAACAACAATTGATGATTATCAGCTGATATTTTAATAAATAGTTATGATGGTCATGAAGTCACATTGATTGTCTGAAAGGGAAAAATACATTTTATCTTATGATGTCTGAGTTTGTCATGACTTTAACACGGAATTTGTCACCCAAATCTAGACACAAGATATCCACAGCCTTATTGTTTATTGTGTGGTACAAATATTCTATTTACTGTACTATTCTGCTAATGCAGACATAAGGGTGCTACAGTATTGCTCCAACTGCAGGAGGCAAAAAGTCACCTCAGGTCGATGGCACTCAGCCTGCAAACAGGGCTTCCCGTAAAATCAATGATCTTCAGTAGGAGCTATCAGTCTGTGGAACAGAAATAACTGTGGCTGTGTTGAGTCTGAGGCGGGGAGGAACAGTGCTGTGTGTTTACATGAGAGTGTGAGAGCGGTGGGGGCTGGTCACTGCCATGTCTGGAAGTATTTCTCAGAGATAGCAGAACAGAGGCATGCAGCTTCTGTTATGTTAGAGCCAAAACCTACAAGCATCAGGTGCCATAAAGACGAGGCTACAGATCATGGATTTATTTGAGTTTTTTGTGAATGCTTAGTGCATTGAACTTGTACTGTAGTAGTTATATCACTTACATCACAAATGATTGAATTTTATGCAAACTCAAATACACAAGACAGTGTGGTGACTTTTAGTCATGCAGCACTCGATTTTAGTCATCAATTTGTAAAACTAGCCATAATAATCAAAATTGATCCATTAGTCATATCAATTGCTTCCTTCCTTAACAGATTTGACACAGATCTTTTGAAAATGATTTTACACTTTACACAACACTGTCAAAAATTTGCTAATCCAATCCATGTTGCTGCATGGAAAATTATTTTAGACAAAGCAGCAGTGCATAACTGTGTGTTACACAAAAACAGGACAGTCTGATTAAATGATCGGATTGGAACTCAGCAAACTTCCAAAACCCTCCAGAGGAGATTCATACATGGCACTAGAGTGTTTCCTCAGTTTTGAAGGGTGTGATAGGAACAGCACACTGGTGTAATTAGAAGTGGTTAATTAGCTCTGTGTTAATTACTGGTTTCTGCATAGTGTTGGTAAAAGACCTGGTGGGGTGGCAAGGCAAAGGGAGGCACAGCACGAATCTCCAAGTCTCCTGCCAATTAGCAAACAGCATGGGGGGCTTCTACGGTACATATCATATCGTTTCACTCTAATCTCAGCACAGGGGAAGGGATAAAATACACCCTATTTAAATATGCATTCTGTATACTGACTATTGAACTATAGCTACAGGACACGGGTAAAAACTAACATTGAAATATTTGCATTTTTTTATAACACAATTAGAAAAAAATCAGTTGACTTGAGTAGCTCTCTCGGTAAAGAACTGATTATTTTAGAAACTTTTTGCAGCACCTTTGATATTTATAATGAAGATGGATGCCAATCACAGTCAGGTCTGACAAATATTGATGATAAAATAAAAAGAACTCAAAACAAACCAGACAACATGGGAAACACCCAGTAACAATGAGGTATACATCTTCAAATACCAGTACTAAAACTAAAAACAAACAGACCATGACTTAATTGACTTTTCAACTAGTACATGAAATCAAGCAAGCAAAGAAATACTGTGTCAGAATGAACGTGGAGTGAATCCCAGAATTCACTTGGTAAAGAACATTTTGTTTTTCCCAAAAACCAAGGTCAGTTCCAATCCAGTTCATGACCACAAGAGGAAAAGAGAAGTCAAAGGTCCGTTCAGGCTTTTACTGCAAAGCTCCACCAAGCCGCTCCGCCAAGAGTGGCAACCCCTGAGAAATGCACACATCCACTGGATTATTCCTCCTCCCGACACACACAAGGCTTATGTTCCACCACGAGCTGACTACAGCGATTCAGACTTTTCATTGTGATCTGATGCAGAGGACATAAATGGCCTCTCTCTTCTCCGCCAACCAAAAAACATCAGCAGCTCTATGACACGATCACTGTGAATGTAGATCCTTCATGTCACTCGCTAGCAACTAAGTTTTGAATCGCAATAAATAATGTTCTATTATGAAGATTTTTCCTTTAGATCCATCATGAAGAATGGAAATCATGAGATCAAAAACCATGTGTCATGCATCAAAGTGTTGGAGTTAATTTGCCTTACTGCTATATCCTGCGATGTGCCTATTGCATATAAACATATTGCAGTCTTAATGTTGAAACGACATATAATGTTTGTAAGGAAAATTAAAGCAGTTTTGACATATATTAGTGTAAAAAATCAAATGAAAACAAAAATAATTTCTCTTCATTTAATATATTACTGAAAGATTGCACTGATTGCACTATTTTCCTGTTATGTCCTCTGTTTTTTGTTGAGAAATCTTTGTAATTTATGAGAGCATTAATTATCCTTGGAAATAAGGTATTTGATGTATAATTAATTAAAAAGGGAAAGAGGGAGAGAGAGAGAGAACTTCAAGCTGTGTTTTCAAATACTTATTGTTTAGACATGCATCCCTCATTTCTACTTAATTTTATGTCAGCAGAAATGGTTATTAAATGATTTGCAACAGTTTTACATCCAACTCCACATCATTTTGCATGCAGTGATGACTTTCCCATAGCATGGAATGCAGAAAGCCTGAGAGAACACAGATAGGATGTACCCTGATCTTTCTGGCACTAATCAATCAAAAACACACTGATTGAGATCCTTGGGAAGAGGTCAAAATGTAAAATACTGATTTTAAATGTGTTTTTGTGATGTTTGCAAATTAGCACGAAAAGACAGAGAACATGGAGCCTTCTATACAAAATCTGGGCAATACCACTTCAACAAAAATCATTCCCTATCCCCCCCTTTTTATTTACACTGAACTAACCAAAGGCAGCACAACGCCATCTTCATGGGATTTTAGAGCATACATGCATTCCACTACTAAGAGGCATGATAATGTGTTTAACACACTATTGTTGGTCTCCACTGTGACACTTACATATCCATCAACATGACTGTAAAAAAAAACACAAAAAAAAACCAAAGTAACATTTGAAAACCAATCAGTTATTTTCCTGTTACATGTTGATCTTGTCCAGAGGGTAAATATATCCCATACTTTGGGCTCTTTCCCCAATTTCAAGACATACGTGGTTGATTTTCTTTGACGCAGAGTGAGAATGAAAGTCCACTAATGACATGCCCAATGAAAGGTCAGGGGAATGGTTGACATATGTTGATCGAACATTTTCTTTGTACTTGGTTTTACTGATTCTACAGTAACAGGATGAGACCACATTGATGGTGAAATGCAAAATATAAAATATTTCAAATTGTTTCAGGTATTAAACTTTTTTAGATAATTTTGTTTTTCTGGAAATATGTTACCTTAATAAAAGGTTACACAAAGCAATATACAGATGCACACACATGAACACATACACACCTTCCTTATGTGTTTTCCAGCTCTGTTGTTAAAGCATGCCAAACACAAACATGGCTGTTAAAATGATCAATATAATTGAAATATTAAACCTTAAGAAACCGCATTATTGATTGTGAGTCTGATGATAAAACAGTTTATTATCACATTTGTGGGGATTTTATTTAAATGATTTGGAAAGACTACAAGTTGTCGGGCAAACATGGACCATAGTGAAATTCCTACCAATCACGCACATAAAGACACACACACAGATACACACACAGACACACATACACACGCACTACCTCCAACACAAACACCGCTTAGCTCTGCCACTTTCCTTTGCCATCCAAAACCTGAGGAGTTTAAGGGACTGCAGCAAACAGGACATGTCATTGCCACCACTCCAACTATCTCTGTATAAAGGGGCTTGACATGCTGTACAGTGCCAGTTATCCATAAGTAGACCAGTACAGTAGCTATGGGATGTGGTCTACGGGGTCTCCAGCAGGCATGACAGCAAACAAAAGCATTATTGTGCAGCAAGACACTACGACACAGCTACAAGGATCATGCCCCGACAGACAGATATGGGACATGGATAACATGTCTATAATCTTAGGCCTTTCTGTGTGAGCTGGAAAACAAATACCTTAGTAATGACCCAGTCCTGCACCTGGTAAAACACAGGGTTCACTGGCACTTGGAATTAGTAAGTATCCAGCGAAGAGCTTTCTTGAAAGGACACACTCCTTTAGTAAAACACTGAAGTGTGTTTTAGATGCTACAAACATATGAATCAATAGTCCTGTTTGTAAGAAATAAAAAAGTGTCTCCTTGCTGGACTATATTGTAAGCAGAAAACAGCAAATCTATAATGTTTTTTAGTGCTTAAACTGAGAGACCCTTTAAGGTGTATGTGGTGGATGTTCAGCAGCGTGTCAGAAAGGCAGCGCCGCAAGCCTGAGGGATAGACCCAGTGTTCAGTTAAGTGTCTAAACCTGAGTAGGGTGATAAGATCCCTTTTAGAAGGTATGCAGAGGCCAAATGACCAGGAAACCTGAGATCTGAGGATGAAAGCTGTCTGGGGTGAGAGCAGAGATGTGGAAAGTCATGCAGTGTTATGTGTGAAAAATGGAAACCTACTATCTCTGCTACGCACTTCAAAACTGAGGAAAGGTTCAGTTCCACACACATATTATGCAGTGTGTGCACATACCCAAGCACACAACACACACAACGCACACATCCACAGAAAAACAGGGATTAAAGGGTCTCCCAGTGAAACCATTCTGTGGAAATTATTTCTTTACAGAAAAGAGCATGAAAGCCAATGGCAACCTGGCCTCTAATTCTAGAGAAGGATATCCAGGATAAATAATTAGAGGCTTCCTTAGAAGACCCTGCACAGCCAGACCATTTACTCCCTATTTCACATTTGCTAAAGTCATTAATGACAAAGATTTAGAAAGGAAAAGTGAAAATCTTTATGGTACACAAATACTTTTTTTATGGGGCCTGGCCCAAATTCCTCTCTGCTTAGCTGAAGTCCTTATGCTGGGAAAGAACTGCACTCCTTTTAAACAATAAAGCTCAGGGGGAAAGTGTTTACTATTAGCCCCATTTGGTCATTGAATTATGAGAGTTAATAAAGTCAAAAGAATAATGTGGTTTGTGTTTAAAAGAAGTGAACAAGAAATGCCGAGATACTGAATGTCAAAGACAAGGCAAAAACAAAGTGACAGAAACAATAGTTGTAAACTCAAAAAATAAATATTGCTTTATATTTGAGCAAGACAAAGAAGTGTGATAGCAAGCCTGCTATGAATGTAAAAAAAGTATTCCCACCTTAATGGACATTAGTATGTTTTTATACACATCTGTCCTTGTGCCACAGTGGCATACATCACCAGTTAGTGTTTACTCTGAGTCACTTAATCTGCCACTTCCACAATGAACTGCTCACCGCTAAGATCATACATTTGGAATAACTATAAAGGAATTAGACAGGCGGAATTATCATTCAGATTCCTTATTTGTGTTTTAGAAACTGCTGGGAAATTTGGATTTTATTGAGATAGAAAACACACGTTAATTTGTCTTAAGGAACACAACCCGTTGAACACTAGGTTACATGCCAACTGGATGCCTAATCTTTACACAGGCAGTTTATAAACACAACTCTCATAAATCAGATCCTGATGCAATCGCCATCTTAAAAGGAGAGCACAGCTTGCCCTACAGTTTACAAGGACAGATTCTGAGGCAAACCTTGGAAGGTGATATGCATTTGTTCTGAGTGGAGCCATGATGAGGAACTGTCAAAGAAGAAAAGGGAAGAAAAACAAAAAGAAAACAACTTGTTAAGTGTATAACAAGGTGGCCTGGAGGGCGATGCTGAAAGACACATCAACACTTGTCTCTAAAGTAAGGAAGGAACATCAAACAACATTTCTGTAGCTACACTGAGCACTGGCAAACAACAACAGTGTTGAGACCATTCTGTGTGGAAAAGCACAACAGGAAGTAAGGAGTCAAAGTGTGATTAAAAACCAAGGGTTCCTGCTACAGTGATAATAGTTGGTTCATACGCACTAAATCTGAGTTCTGAACAACAGGCGACCGGTCCAAAAGAAAGAACAGCTGCTGTCATCCAACAACAGAAGAGAGATGGATTAAAACATTTTAAAGTGCAACTGGAAACAGTGAATCAGTTCCTATTAGACAATGTCTAGTCCTGTGTGGTATGGTTGAAGGGGGTATATATGTGGCAAAGACGCATATAGATCATCCAGACCTAAAATCCTATTTATTCTATCAGTTATGGAAAAAAGACACAAAACAGGCAAAGGAGGCAAAGAGAAGCAAAAACTGGTGCGATATTTTAAGAAACACGGAACGTGTTAATAAGTTCCTCTTCTTCCTCTCTTCTCTGGCCTGGCCTGAGAGCTGTGACAGCTACAGTGCTGTGAAGCTGTATTTGAGAAAGACCAGCCTCCTGCCCCTCATCTCCATACATACACTAGAGCCCTTGTTCATCTGCCTTAATGAAATGGCCACATGCCTCCTCTCATCCTGAAGCCGCTAGCACACTGTAGCACCTGGTAGATATAAATCAGCCCTAGTGAGCTGTATTTGGGAAGTGAGGCATTAAGCATGACATGAGCTGTCAAAGTTCAGATCGCACCAACCGCAACATCTAGTTGAACCGCTGCAAAACAGACCATAGACCAAGGCCTACCATCACCCTATCTTCTGTCTCCCTGCTCCATATGACATGGCTGCCACATCTGGGCCCCAGCTGGGCAGCCTGCTGAGCCCTTGGTACTGAGGCTTAGTAGGGGAACGCTGGAGGACCCAGCTACATGAATTTGTTTCAAGACTCTCTTTCAAAGGAAACAACCCCAAAACAGCCAAATTTTAAATGGGTGTTGTTTGCTGCCATTTATCTTAGGGTTTTCTTATCTCTGAGCAATATGGGCCTGTGGGCATTATTACAGTTTGTAAGTGGTGAGGGTTCTATTTCTGAGCAGGCAGATAAAAGTAGCTGAGCCCGTGTGTGTTGTTTGAGCATACAGTATGCATGTGTGTGTACGTGTGAGTGGAATTTCAGTCACGTGAGGCCAAGGTCCGAAGGTCAAACACTGCAAGAGAGCCCACACATTCCTCAAAGAACATCTTCAGTGGATGAGCATGTGCACCGACTTGGATGCATGCATGTGTAAACACATTAAACCAGACAGAGCAACGGTGGTCTTCTCCTGAACTTTATACCTCAGTTTAAAACATTTTGTGAGTCTACGTCTTAGATGCATGACACAAGAAATAAAGATGAGAAGATAGCCTGCACAAACAAAATACGAGTGAGAAAACTGCAGATAAGGGAATGAGGGCAAAAGAGATGCAGAGACTGAAGCCTAGGCAACTTAGCCCCACTATCATTTACCTTGCTGGGTAATTAGCTTCAGGATCAGGGGCTCAAGCCAATGACAGATGCCTCTTGCAGGGGAAGAGACAAGTGAAGTGGATAACAGTTCTACTTTTATGACCCATAACATTAATTGGTTTGTCTGAAAGAGCATGTGTCAAGGGCATGAACACGGATATGTGTAACATACAGAACGCAGAAAAAAATCTCAAGCAATTTCTGGATTTAAGGTTATCTCTGGCAGATGTGAGTTATGACAAGACTTGATTCTAAATGTGGTGTAGAAAATGAATCTGGAACTGACATCTGCTGGGCACTTGTGTTTAGCAAGGCATTTATTTTGAACGAATAACTCAAAAAAAAGAACAATTGTTTAGCTTCCCTTTGTACATGTATGCACAGACACTAACTGCATCCTGATTTAGGAGTTTAACAGTAGATGACAGCAGTGAGAATAGACAGACTGTGGCTGCATAAAATATTGATGAAACACCTTTTCATAATAATAAAAGAAAAAAGTCACAACAGAGAATTCAGCATCATCCACACTTGCAAACTGTACATTAGACTTAATCTCTGGTGTTGTTGCTTGCAGTTCCTCTAAACTACTTCACAGTCAACACTAACTGCACTGGGTAATCAAAATATAAACTCAACTCAAATAAGGCTTCATTCCATATAAGGCACAACATCTGACAGTAACTGCAAACCCTCTTTTCATAAGGCTGTGGGTATGATTTAGCATAGCTGCATCAAATGATTAATATTTCATAGATTTGGTTTAATTCGTGGATTAATCATTTAAATTCATTATAGTTACGGATATATGTTGTGTATACATCATATATGTGAAGAGTGTGTGTATAGATAGATAGATAGATAGATAGATAGATAGATAGATAGATAGATAGATAGATAGATAGATAGATAGATAGATAGATAGATAGATAGATAGATAGATAGATAGATAGATAGATAGATAGATAGATAGAAGAAAGAAAACTGTAAACTTGGGGGGTCAATTAATCTTAAGCATATCTTGGACTGAAAATGTACCAAATCTACACATCCTTTCGACGCCATCGATACAGTCATCAGGTGGGAAATAGGCTGGACGAATGCTTGTCAAAATACTTGGAGATCATACAGACAGACAGATACAGACCGAAAGACATTCTTTGCTTCATAGCTAGGTGATGTCATTGTTTTGACATTGAAAGAGTATGTAGGGAAACACGATAAACAACATCTAGCTCTGGGAAGAGCACTATCAGCATACTAAAGGAAACAGAAAGCTGTGACATCATAGCCAAATAATTTAAAATCTTAACCCTGGGCCCTTGAACAGCTCTTTGCAATCCCCATAAGATGAATGAATATTTTACACACAGCACTGCACCCTGCTGTGTGGTCAAATGGTCTTATGTATGCATGCGAGACTTTACAGCCAGATACAGCACCCGATTTTGGTAGTTTGTCGATACTGAGTTTTCTCTTAAGCTGCTATGTCAATGCAACAAAAAAAACTCATAACAAATGGCAGTTAGAAGAAAGAATAAAGCTGCAAGGCTGCAAAACAAACAAATGCACTCACAAAAGAAAACAAGACCGGAAAAAAACCAACTCATTCATGTGTGCATGCACAAACTTGTCTATCCACATTCATGGTCACCCCTTTGCACATACACACAGAAAAAAAAATGTTAGGAAGGAATTGAGAAATCAAGCAGGGCCAATTGACTCACACTGAAAGTTAAAGTTGAGCACTATAGTATTACAAATTACAAGCTGACAGTTTAAATGACACCCGGTATGTGTTTTCATGTTGGAGTTTTGTTAAAGGAACTGATTTTGTCTATCTATTAGAGTTATGGTAGCTATGCATACCTGAATTATTGTGTCTTCTAAAATAGAACCTCTTTTCTTTATTATATTATTAATTATATTAATACTGTATTATATTCACTGCATGCCAGTGAGCACCGGGTCCAGGAACCTCTTCGTGTTGTCAATACAAAGACTCTCTACCCCATCACGAACACATGTCTCCAAATTTGAGCTGCAAGGATGGGGACAGTGTAAAATGAGAGGTTGACTAATTGGTTCATAACCTGCAATTTATGAGATGTAATTGGAGTGGACTCGCAGATGCCAGGTGCACCTTCGGGGCTGGGGTAGTGGTTTGCCCTTTGACTGGCAATAAGGAAGAGTCTATGTGTGCGAGTGTGCATTTGTACAAAGGTGTGTATTTGGAACTAGACATGATTAAATGTGAGAGGAAAAACAACATTAGAATAGGTTTAGAAAATAAGGAATTAGCTGTGTCGTATTTCAAGTCCAGCATGGAAACTACAAGACATTCCATGAATTACATGGAATTTACACTAAATTACAGTTACACTGCAATTCAGTTACACTGAATTTCCTTTGAGATTTATAAAGTATCTATCTATCTATCTATCTATGCAAGTCACAAAAAGGGCATTATCTCACCTGAAGCAGGGATAGAGGAAAATTAAATATAAATGCACATACTAAATAATATACATTGATGGTATAGAACAACCTCGTGTACACTGTTTTGTTTTGTTTTTCAATCTATTTTCAGGAATAAAAAATTTGCAGCTCTACATTTCCACATGATGGGTCAATGTGATCAATGTGCTCACGGACCACCTAGCCAATACTACACTTCTCCAAAATCAATTTAATGGGGGTTGAGTGTTAATTGGGATAGAATACGGGGAGAGAGGTTGACGGACTGCAATGCCTTTTTTTTGCAGAAGCATCAAAAAATGTTGTCTGGGGTCTTAATAGAAGCTGCTTCATGTTCAAAGCGTGCTTGTTTAATTGCTTGGTTAAGAAATGTTTTTGTACAGCACAAATGGAAGGGTGGTAATGTTCTGTTGGTTATACAGAGAAGGGGGTATTTACAGGAACATCTGGTTGTCCTAACCTTGAACATATGATTATCAGTGATTAGTCACAATGCCTGCAGTTTCAAGGGCGTGGTCATGCATTCCCCTCTTCAGGCAAGTATGCTGGAAGCACCCATAAAACACACTTCCTACCTGTTGTCATCTGTACCTAGTCCACCACCTTCCTCATGAGTCATACACTAACTTGTAAGTAAGACTCTCGAACATGTGCAAACTATGAAACTCATGCAAACAAAAAATCATTGCACTTCCCTCAGGCTGCACTTTAAATGACATTATTTTGAAGTAGAAAGAATGGTAGAAGAATGATTTAAAATGGGTTGTGTTGGCTGCTCACTTACATAAATGTTTCTTTATATAAATAAAGAGAATAGTGCAACAGGATGAGTTTTTCCAATACAGTAAGCTAAAATCAAGGGGACCTGCTCTCTTGACAGGTAGCCTTCGCCTTCTGCTTCAAATAGGTCTGCACTTTCAAATATAGAAAAACAGAACACAAATAAACTTCTCTTCTCTCAGCACTGACGACTACCTTTTTCTTGAGAGAAACAAACGGTAAAGAAGGTGATGAAAAACACATTTACACTTTAAAGAAAAGAGAAGCCATTGCTGTTCATATGCAGAGAAGCCCAGATGTAATATATCATGCACTTTTGATAGAAACCTTGAGAAACTTCCATTGAAGAAAAAAACAAATTCAACAAAAGGCAGTTAATGAAGTGAGATGTTGCAATGGGCTGAAGGACAGTTACTTACGTTGAGTTCATGGTTGTTGTTTTTTTGTGATGAGAAGCTGTAGCTGACAAATGGGGGGGGGGGGGACTTTGTAGAACACAGGAAAAACCTGCCTGACAGATATGCTGCCTCTCAGCTAAGTGGAAGTAGGAAGTAATGGCAGGGGAAACAGCCTCAAAAAGAGTATAGGCTGTTTCCCTCATGTTGCCTGTTGTCTCGCCCAGGGCACAAGGTTAGTCAACATGGCATCCAGCCCAGAATTTTGCTGTAACACATATGGCACTGTGAGGTTCCACTTGTCCATGAAAGTTGAATATTCAGCATTTAAAATATAATGTACTTCTCTCTTACATTGAATGAAATTGTCAGTAATGAAAACGTGTTTATAGCATTGAACTGTTCATCATCATTCCCCTTCACCACGAGCGTTTTATCTGAACCATTAGCTGGTAGTGGGGACATCTCAGAGATGTATTGATTTCCCCCATTTTGAAGTAATTTGGTGAAGATTAATTAATTTTCCCAGGATATGCTGATCTTGCTGACACAATGAACACCAATGGGTCAGAGGAAGGTCTAGAGTCAGGACAAAGTCAAACCAAAAACATGGTGGCCCTCACAAGACCCTTGCCTACCCCCACCTCTAAATTACCTATGCTGACACAAGAGAGGGAGAAGCATTGGTGTCCTTTAGCTCACACACAGGCCAGTGGCTCAGCAGGCCAAGACCTCCCCATTAGAGAGCAGGTCAAAGCCACATAACTCTTTGGCTAAGGTGAGGGTCACTGCAATGCTCTGTCCAGCCAGGGTCAACCAGATGTCTCTGACTACTGAGGTTCATGGCAATACAATCAAGTAATCAATCTGGCTGCTGGACCCTGGTCAATAATATACTCCCAGGCTGCATCGGGTCACCACCTGTTCCCTAGCCTCTCCTTGGACTGTCCTGGCCTCCTGAAATACTTAGGTCTTAAATTTCACTATCCTTAAGGAAAACTGGAAGACTGATTGAGGAATGTAATGAAAGCCTTGATTTTGTCAGTCACTGCCACAAAGAAGCGTGACAGACATTGTGTAAGATTTATCAGGAGACAGTAATGGGAAAGAGCTGGACAACAACGACTATGAAGGCTATTATAGTTGAAGACATTAGAGGTAACCGTCTGCATTATTATAACATTGGATGACTATACCCAGAGAAATGCATACTTCTATTCTAGGTAATGGTGTACATCATTTGGTTGTTACTCTAACTTCAGAGAGAGTGAAGCATGAGGTGAGTGAACATTAATGACAGTAAAAGACTTAACATTTCTGTCTGTATCTCCTCTTATGACTTAAAAAAAGAAAGAGCCAAAATATCTTCAAACTGAGAAACACCCACAATTTGGGAGCTCCTAATCCTTTGATTAGAGGGACAAATATCAAAATCCACAAAAAGACAGGAAAGGCAAATCTTTTTTTTTTTAGTTTTTTGCCATTTCTGTGTAAAAAGTCTTGAGTCTTTTGTTTTCATTATTCTGATAGAGAAATTCTCCGTGGCCACTGTATTACCATTCATTTAACTCTTCTCTCAGTTAATGTACAGTGCGTAAGAATTGTGTATCTTTTGGGAATAGCATATACAGTTACACCTTCTAATGTGCAATATCTTCCTTGTAGCTGTGAAATAGATGAAAATAAAATGCAACAGTAGAATCTGAACATAGCCGGGACGTAAAGTTTCCATTTCCCACCATATGAGCTTAATTCGGTTTGAGGAAGTTCAGACATCCCCGATCCAAACGATGAATTGTACTGAAAAATAGTTCCTCATATGGTGTGGAGAATCAAAGCATGACACATTATTCTTGATACAGCTAATTCTTTCCTGGTAAATGTCTTTCAGGTGTCTGAGCCACACATTGCCACATTGTACCCTCTCCTCTCTTCCGATTTCTGTTCATCCCTCTGTAGCTTCTAAGGGCTGGCATGAATGGAGGCACAAAGCATCTTTGGCAACTGCCAGGATGAGGCAGCAGTTAATTCTTGGCTGGCCTCCCTCTTTGCTTAAAGGCAGGTATAGAGTTTCCAACAGCTCCAGTTGGCTGGATACAATGAGATCTCAGTGCAAGGGCAGAGTTTCAAGCAGGTGAACTAACCTTTCCTCCTTTCCCTTAAAGCTCTTATCAGCAGTGCCACTAACACTGCAACAGCCCAGAATCCAACAGATCTTGCTCAAATTCCAGACAACCTAACCCTGAAGTCTTGCACCATTTCCTGGCTGACAGTCAACACACCGTGTTTTGCACTATAATGAAAACGGTTCTGAAATAGAATATAACAAGCTAATGAAACCGTGCAGTTTTAATATTCGACAACAATGTGGTAGTGTTCAATTTATAATGTTCATGTCTATGTGCATGCTTTCATCATTAAGACTGGTATTTTATCTCTATCTCTTTCTCCTGCTCAGCTCTCTCTTGTCAACAACATGACGTGTCATTAGCCAGTACAATCAGCATGCTATTTGCATTCATCTGCTTTATTTTATTGATTGCTGCTCATTCGTTAAGATTCAGGGTATGTAATTAATGGCCAACCCCCTGGTGCCACACCCTGGGGACAACTAATTCCACTGCATACTAAGGGGATTTCAGCAGAGGGCACAAGTGGGCTCGTCAGAATGGGCACTCCGCCAGTGCCAGTCCAAGTCCCCTCCATGCCTCCGGCTGTCCTTGGTCCCAGCCAGCTCCTCTAACAAGGAGAGCCCTTCCTCGACCGTGTTAACTAAAAGGACAATTATCTCGAGAACAATGATGCTGTTCAGAATGGCTGTGTTGTCATTAATGCACTGGATCTGGTTACAGCAGCCTGCTAAAGCTAATTAAAGAATGCTATCTGCGAACTCTCATTGCTTCTTAATTAAGTTTTTTTTAAAAACTTTTTTGGAAGGGTTGTGAGTCTTTTTATTACCTTTGAACCGAGCCTGCATTTACTAATTTCATGAGGTTTTTGTTTTGTTTTTTGTTTTTTTTCACAAGATCAATGAAGAAGAACCATAACTTCGCTGTACTGCAATAACATTTGTTTAAAGTCATATTAAACATACCCATACCATTTGTACATCACCTACCTAAAAAAAAAACCACAGGGACCTATCATAACTAATATGAAGTAAAATAATTACAAAAAGTGATAATGATAGTGATGCCATTAACATTGTTGAGGATTACCGTACCCTGCTTTTTTCTGTGGTTTTTATGAAATGGTTCTGTTGAGTTCAGACATTGCCAGCCTTCAGTGTCTCCTGTCACAAACACTATCTATACCCTGCTGCTTCACCACAGTCCACCATCATTAACAGCATATTGAGATTAGGAATGGCTGACTTACTGACAGATAAATTGAATGTTCTGAGAACATTTACTTTGCAAAAAGACAGCTGACCCCTTCTCACAAAGGAGCCTCCTGACCTTATACACAGGAGAGAGATCTTAGTCACCATTCACTCAGCACTGACTGACAACATGGGGAAAACTGAATGAGAGAGGGTGTGTGTGTGTGTGTGTGTGTGTGTGTGTGTGTGTGTGTGTGTGTGTGTGTGTGTGTGTGTGTGTGTGTGTGTGTGCGTGCGTGTGTGTGTGTGTTGAAAGGGCAGGGAGAAGACGGAAACACACACACACAGAGGGAGAGAGAGTAATAACTGTAAGATTCAGACTGAAATGTTCAGAAGTTAAGATGACACATAATACTATTCAAGGACAAAAATATATATATAATCCAATGACAGATGTTCATGTCAAGGACTCACAGTCGCTTAATCACCCAATTTTCTTGCAACCTAACATTAAAAACATTAATATGTTTTGTTTTTGTTTTTTTATTCCTAGTTCGAGTTGTGGTTCATGCAAGAGAGAGCAAATGAGTAAACACAGGTACACACATAGGTGCAAGGATCTGGTTTGGCAAGTATATAAGTCCTTACTTGCTGGGTATTGTGAAGGAGGTTACAGCTGTTGATTGTGATTAAAATGCAAACAAAAGCTGAGTTCAGAGAGAGGGCGAGTATGTGAGTTTGAGCGCTGATCACAGGCCTCCACACCCACTGAAAACTGGTCTTCATGCAGCCTACATGGCTGGGCAACATTTGAAACAAACACACACGCATACACATACACACACACACACACACACTGAAGAATGGTTATCTACTGATCAACAATGTAAGTGTGCAGTATAATTCTTTCAAATGCAAAATGTTTAGTGCTGCTCTCTGAATTCATCAAACAAAAATTTAAATGTATCTCTGCGTATGGTATCCATGTTCGAAGTCAGCATGACCCTATCTTGACTGCTATTTGAATCAACAGACATGGTACTTCTTCCATTTGCCCAGCTTTTAGCCTCCTGACAAGAAAAATGTACTGTTTTAAGTAATCCTTGTTTGCACTGACCGTAATTGATTGGGTAATCCTGGTTTAACATGCACTAAAACCACTGCTTAAGAATCTATTAAGAGGGCTAGCAGCTTAAAGAGGCAGGATCTATTCTGATGTTGACTTCCAGATCTGTGTTTCTGTGCCTAGAGGTTGGAGTCATTCGATGACCAATTCAAGGTTGGCTCCATTTAAATGCCCCACTGCTAAGTCTCATGGCCATTTCTGCCTAATTTCCCCTTCCCCTCCCTTAGTTTCTTTATCCTTTCACCCTTCTCCTGTGTCCCTCCACCTAGTGCCATAAAAATTCATTCATGCTCTAAGGCCTACCCTCTGAACCTCACCTGCAAATCTCTTGGCAGTCACCCATCAACCTCTTGACACACTTTTGGTGGTGTTTTGGCCAGCTTCACTTAGAGGCACAGTCTCTACAGACACCATGCCAACAGGCCCTGCCAACTCAACATGACATACGCCGTGCCGCACACTCATCACTGTGACAACCTGTCATAATCAACATGAATCTCTCAGCATCAGCACAGGGAGAAAAGGTATATTGGTGCTGCAAAGAGGGGGAGGGGAAACGCAAGGCAGACACCTTAAATACTAGTGGCAGTACTGTCATCTCTGGCTCTAAACTCAGGTAGAAAGTGTGACTATGCACACAGGACAGTCAGAAAGCAGGAAGGATCATTCCTGCTCCTCCTTTTGTTCTGAATAGTGTGGTTTCAACGTGACACAGATGGAGGTGGGGATGTCACAATCACACATACAGAGGAAAGAGGAGAAAAAGAATAATCCCTACCAAGACCTCTGCCCTAATGGGGCCCACTACTGTAATTACAAGGCACAAATTTCAGATCAGGCAAATAAGTAGTCAGCTAAAAGTGCCCAGAAAACAAAAAGCTCTGTAATTATCGTCTGCCTCCTCTCTTGCCAGTGCAACTTCAGTTACCTGCCATGCTGCTGTTTTGTCAGGAGTCTGTTGTTTCCTGGATTCTTCCTAATCCATGGCTGGAAGCAGCCCTGGCAGCGTGCTTGCCTGTGCAAGATGCACATTGCAGCTCACGGGGGCGAGTGACGACATGGCACACAAAGATAGCAGAAACCTGAGTCCTCGCAGCCCCACAAGCACATGAATGCATTTTTTTTATAAGAGAAGGGAGAAAAAGAAGGAGGGGGAGCATTCTGTTTGCTCTAGACAAAAGATCCTTTGTGCAGTGAAATTTTATATACATATTAGAAACTAGAAACCCATAGCCTGTGCAAGCTGGATTCTTGTAACTGTGAACAAGATAACATTACCTACCATTCTTCCGTTCGGTCCAAAGAAAAACAAAAAAAGCTTTCCTACGTTTCTGCAAGGGTCTTATTCTTCATGATGGATTCCTGTTTTTTGCAGGGTCATCTAATATCAGTGATAAGGGAGCTGTGGTCTCCAGGCAGTTTTGTGGCCCATTAGGTAACACATTCTCCAGGTGGAGCAGGGCTGGAGGCACAGCTTGTCGACAGAGATTTGCACTCAGCATTCTCTCAGCTTGCAGTCACTGTCCGCTTTACTTCTCAGGTGCTCCAGAAGGAATGTTACGTCCATTCCATGACTTGCTCAATCACCGACTAAAACCTGAAATAGTTTCTTAGGCATAATTGTGTTTCAGTTAGATATATCTACTCCTTTTCCAAACAAGAGCAGGTTTTATGTGTTAATACTGCACCTATGTTACATGTATCTAATGCAAAAAAGTGAGATATTTTGAGATTTATATAAGTCAAAAATTTGAATCACACAACAGCAACATACATGCATAACAATATACATACATATACATACCGTACAGGTACACACACACACACATACACACACACACATTTTTACTGACAATTCAAACACCCACAAGCACAGTTTTAATAGTTGAAGTCGGAAACATACACTGGACAAGAGGTAGAAGAAAACTACAAGCAGAGATGGTTCCCCCAGGAAAGATGACCAGGACAGATATGAAACAAGGAAACCGTTTTTTATAAAATAAGAAGACATACACAAAAATAAGCTAACACAACTTTTGGATTGTCAAAACCTAGTCCAACTTATCTCAAACAAGTGTGTGTCCATAATCAAGGGAAAAGCTGCCAAATGATGACATCATTTACAGTAGACATATAATTAACCTATTGAAGTCAACGGGAAGGCCAGACAGCCAGGCTCGTAATAACAATGCGTACAACTTGCAATTATTTATCTCGAGGGAAAAACAAACACAGACATTGGCCCAATACAACACACAAACACACACACACACACACACACACACACACACACACACACACACACACACACACACACACAAAAGGAGGAGCTTTCAAAAATAATGCCTATGCACGTATCCACATTAAAAAAAAAAAAAGTGCAGTAACTAGTATGTATCAAGAATGACAGGCAAGTGCCTTAACAACTACTTTATAATAACTATTTCTTGAGTGTGGTTTTACTACCGAGACACATCAAAGCATAATTATCTCTGGACAATATTTTGGTGTTATGAATGTAGGACGATGTGTCCTACAAAAAGGACTGCAAAGTCATTTAATGGCTGAATTGCATGTCAACCAACATGGTGTTAAACAATTTTCACAACTCAATATTACGCAAAACTATGTTGTGATGTTTTACCGCTTATATAGTCTTTTTTGCCCTAAGTAGGCATCAGAAACAATTTGGACCTGTAAAAGGGCTGCAAGTCCTATTGGGCAACTGACTATTGAAAGTCACAAAAACTGAGAAAATTAAATAGAGGGATACATTAATGTACGAAAACCATCTGTACAGATAAGTCATACAAAGCTCTTTATAATAGTTTAACAAACATGTGAGTTGTGTGACTAAGTCTGATTTCCATGATGATTCAGACCTGGGTTTTGTCAGCCGAACATGTTCCATCTATACAGAGGTTAATGTTTTCCACTCATCAAAATCTAACTAGTAACAAATCCCATTCATTTATTCAAAAGAATTACTGTGCCCGGGTGAATCAACTGTTATTTATTCTTGTGTATGCCAAGAAAAGGTTTTACATAAATAACTAATCACAAATGTACCTTTGGGGGATATGATAGTTTTCCGTAAGGAAGCATTAAGTGACATCCAGATACCTAATATGAGAAAGTTTGAGCCATCCTATGATGGTGCTGTCCATCCTGGAGATCATGTAGTTACTATGGAAGAACAGGGTCTTTGTCTTAGTCCATTCTTGATCTCACACTGGGCTAGGCTAAGGCCTGCTGCACTGTGATTGTTACGGCTGAGCTGAGGTAGTATCAAGGTTTGTTTGGTGTGGTCAACTTAGACCCAGGGAGCCTTGAGAGTAAAGAGGGGTTTAAGTTAGTTTTAATAGGCACATTATTTCTACCCCCAACACTTGCACAGGCTCCACTCTGAGCCATTGGCTGTTTGAAGTTGGTAACAGCTGCAGTGTTCCAGCCTTTATTTAGAGGTCAGCACACTTACTTCACTTAAAAGGAGAGTGGGACTAAAGGAGAGACAGAGAAAGAAAGAATACAAGGCAGTGGGTGGAGAAGTAAAGAACAGAGAGACAGTGTGAGGTGAAAGAATGAGTTAAAAAAAGAGTTACTATGTGGCAAGGGATTAGCTGAGGAAAAGGTTAAAAGTTTGTGGAGTTGCATCTGGCCTCCTGCCTGCTCATGTTTATTGCCCTGGGCCTGAAGATCTGGTGCCAACATTAACCGCACCTGAACCGCTCCACTGCATGCATACACACAAACATGCACACAAGCACACACAATACAGGAAGAGAAATATGCACAGCTTGCATTTGGCTGCGATGCATGTGCAAGACGCTGCGGTGTGACAACCTTTCTCCTAGTGATACGAAAATGTGTCCAGGTGTCAACTACACTCACAGATGCCAAGTCATGACTTCCCATTTGTTAAAACCCCTTCACTCCCATTACACACAGCTTTCCTTCTTTATCTTTGTGCTCTGTCACTGGAGTTCCACATGTTCCCACACTTCCTAAGGTACATTTAGTGTTCTGTATGGAGTCCTTCCATATGCCATATAATGTTTCCGTCTTTTATATTACTAATATGGTCTAATCTGCCATTAGGCAGTAATGTAACACTGACGGGACCTGAAACACACAGGGTCACTGTGGGTAGAAATCACACACAAAGAAAAACGCTAGGATGCCACCCACTGCAGATTCAAGGGACAGACTCTTCTCTGTTCAACTTCTCTCTTCAACTGGAATTCCCCTTATTAATGTACCATATTACCATCTAGTACATGCACGCACATCTGCAGAGACACAAACAAAACTTAAGGGACATATGATGGCAACGAAATAAGAGAAAGAGAGTGGGGAGACAATTAGAAGACATTGAGGGTGGTGGGTTAAGGGCAGGGTATACTTTTTTTTTTCTCAGGCAGTGTAGGCAAGCCTGGCAGCCAATTAGTGAAAGCTATCCCCCTCCCACCCCCAACAGTCCCAACCTCCTCCCCTCTGCTCAGTCTTGCCCTGGTCTTCTGAACTTCAGGGCTGGAATGTCAAGGCACGTCATGTTCACATGCACATCAAAAGTGATTAACAGCAAACCTCCTGGATTAAAATGAGTCTGTATACCTTCACATCTTGGACTAACCTTTTGAAAGCCCTTCACTTTCCTGTGACACTACAGTCTCTCATTTCACTAAGCCGGACCCAGGCATCTGCTCTGCTTATGGAAGTAAAACCAGATTACAGAGAAATTGTTGTTAAATGTTGATTTAATATGTTTTTCTTGCTCTTTTTTTCCCCCACTCTTTGTTTATACAGCTGTCCTTTAACAGCAGGACACCTCGCAGTGCTGCTCTCATATTGTTCACTTTGTGCAAAATTGACATGTCAATTGAATTTAATATAATTCAAATACCTCAAAATTGTGTAGAGAAGGGAATTTTCTAAGCAATAAATCCTATTGATAAGGATGTGCAGCAAAACTGGAGGGACCTCCTTTGTCTCCTGATTTTTAATTCTGCAACTTCTTAGTTTTAGTCCAACTGTGCATAGCTTTCCAGACGTGCTCCTCCACAGTACTGTAAGGGTTAACTCATCCTTTTGTGACTAAGGTATATGGGACATGTCCTGACAGGTGACACAACTCCAACACACAGTGCTGAGATGTGCACAACTAACAAAAAGGGGGATTTTCATAAGAACAGCATGGTCAAAGAAAACAAAAAGAAAAGAGGAAAGATGAACACTGCCTTGACAACATTCTTTTCTTTGTTGAATCAAAATAGGTTAGGTTAAAAGAAATGCCCATCAAAACATCCATTCATGAAACATAACATCTTCAGATAGTCGTGGGGGGAAGAAGAAGGGGAACAGACTGTGAGATAGGTTGAAAAAGCGGGTCAGAATGCAGAGGACAGACAGAAAGGATTACAGAGATAGCATGCATTGTTTAAACCCAAAACTTCACCCTACTTCTTACTCTACACATCTATCCCTCCCTCCTTGTGTGTACATGTAAGGGCCCAGCAGTCTGGAAGCTCTCCCAGGGCCCAGATGCTCTCTGTCAACACTGAGATTCCAGAGAGGAAGCAGGGCTTTACTGCAGCAAGCTGCACACACAGCCAGTTAGAGCAAAGACCAGGAGCCAGGAGAGGACAACCTGCTCTACATAAATACAGACCTCCCTGTCTCCTGTCTGAGCCACTGGTTCTGCTTCCTGGCTCAGGATGGGCTTGGTCCAGAGCAAGCATGGAGTAATGAAGTCCTGGGAGTCGTTCCTTAAGTCGGACTGGTCCCCTCTTTGCCTGCCACCATCAAGAGGTAAATAGCTATTGGCTGCTCAATAAGTGGTTTCAGTGCGTTGGAGTGAGGGGCCTTTTTCTCCCACACTCTCCCAGCCTTGACAAGCATGTATTGACAGAGCACTTACACACTAACCCATTGGGGGAAATCCTCCACATTGTGCCCCAGGCAGCTGATAAATGGAACTCATACAGTACCTGTAAGAATGATCTTCTACACATAGACACATAAACATGTATTTGTGCCTGCACACAGCTCAATACTACCATAATAATGCAGATATAAGTAAGGAGAGTGTGGGATTAATGTATAAATTGATTAATATCAATCTAATATAATATATATTAGATTGATAAAGAGGCCAAAAAGTTCTAGTTGTACAGTGTGTCATTCAGTCCTTTCAAATAACGACTAAAATCCAGTGGTTGGTGCTGCTTTATGTAGCTGCAGACCACAGGATGACTGGAAGAGTAAAAAAAAACCATCAGTTATCTTAACAGTGATAAAAAATGTCCAAAGTCAACTGAACAAGGACCTTGGAGTTAACTTTGCATAACCAAATACATAGGAAAGATGAGGAAGGAAGCAAAATAGAGGCAGAGGACATGAGGGAGAGAAGTCTTGTTAGAACCACTACTGAAACACAAGAGAACATTATGATTGTGGGTGTCTCTGACTTCTAGGGGAGGAGTCATTGATATGATACAGGAGGATGAGGGGCGTGGGCCATGAAAAAGTGCTGTCCTGTCTTGTCCTCTACCCCCTCTACCCCTTTGGTGTCCGATCTACCGCTGATAAATAGCCAGGGGTGCAGCACTCGCTTTCACTTTGTGATATGATGTCAGTAACCTTCATTGATCTGCGGGCAGGCAGGCCAGCCTTATCACTGCCTCTTCCTTGTGATATACTGTGATCCAGGGCCCTGACTGCTTTTTAATACGCTGCACTTTAGGTAACGGAGTCGCAGGCTAACCGCCCGGCCTACAAACACCTGAGGCTGTATTTTACAGCAGTGCCGTGATGTTCAGAGAGATTACATGGAAACTTATTCTGCCAATGAAATGATAGCAGTGGCTAAAGTGGGACAGGGGAGCAGTGATACGGGAGAAATTTATATTCTCCACCATGTCTGATCATCTTCTCCTCCTCTTCCTCCTCCTCTTGGAAATGAAAAGTGTAGACTGATTTGGACTAAAACCCTCATCAGGGTCATCAAACTCATGCACCTCCTATCTTAAATCTGTGAGAAACCTCTTTTGTCTCATCTGAACATTTTAATCCCATTGCTGTGTCAGAAGAGCTACCTGTGCTGCACCTTATTACTCCAATCCAGCACCTATATCAGAAAATGGAGCTGGTGTTGACAGAGAACGCGGCTCTTAGCAGGTCTGAATTAGTGCTGACAGCCACTTCCTCCCACTAGATTTATACATGCACTCACTCCGAGACAACACCTGAGTTGATTGCTGAGAGTTCATATCATAAGCACCCATTAACGCAGAGAAAGTATCAGAGGTTTAAGACATGCACTTGGCCAAAGTGGTCCAATCTTGTCGGCACTGGTACTGAGTCCAGTAAATAGAGACAACATTCAAAAGCCAAAGTTATATAAGTGTAACTATATAACCTCTATTATACACCGGGGCATACTCCAGCTAACCACCACCCCCATGTACATGAGTAGGGAAGGCTTCAGATAAAGGAGACTGGACGAATAGCAGGAGAATTATCCCAACTATTGATTTTAGCTGTTGGGTATTACAGACGGAAACAGCAGGTTTATCAGGCCAGGATCCCTCTGCACTTTCACTAACTAAACGAGTATTTTCCGGGCTTATCAGGCAAAAAGCCTATTACTGATGGTTTCAGCCTCCCCCACAACTAGACAAAGAGAGCAGTTGGCTACCAATACGTAGTCACTGGTTGGGTTATGTTGCACGGCTTATTTGGGGACCTCTAACACTTATGCAGCACTTCAAGGACCCCGAATAATGTCCATATATTCACCATCAATATAATAGTCTCAGAGATGCAGCACATTTTATTATATATATTTAAGGTTATCTGTAAAGGGACTTAAGACCTCCCCAACTGTCTGCTCTCCATCTTCCTCTCGCTATCGCTGTGTCTCTAGGTAAAGTCAATTTCTGTGGCTTCTGATTATGAGAACTCTAACAAGAGATAATAGGAAGCATTATAATCCCACAGAGGAGCCTAATACAGGCCTTAATCACAAAGAAAAAAAATGTATGTTTTAATTACTGACTAAAAGATCCAGATGGCTACCTGCAAGGTGTCCCAGTCTCAGGATCCTTCGTGATGGTGTGTTTCTTATCAGTAAAACTTGATAAAAGCCCGGTTCACACAATGCACATCACATTGTATTAGCTGACAAGTGTTAGAAGTTTTCTCATTACTTTACGATGAAATTACACTCACAGACATTTTGAATGTATACATTATTCCCAATATTAATAATGAAGAAGAGTAGAGGCGGAAAAAATTTCCTACAGCATTTATTGTAGAAATCCATATACTGATCAATGTGCAATCCCAAGGATTGTCTTAACACATAAAAAATATAGACAACACCACGTGTGTGTGTATAAATGTGCGTAAATACATTGTGGTGTGAAATGACTTCAACAAGATAAGAATATTATTGAACAAATAAAAGCCGTGTGTAATGATTTACATATTTCATCGCAAGCAGCAATGAAAGCCAGTGATTAAACTCAGAGTGAGAAAGAGGGGGTGGGTAGGGGTGATATTGACTACAAGACTGAGCAAGACAAACTGCTAAACAGAACAAAATGATAAAGAAATAAAACTACTTCCCACTGGGGTCAGCCATACTAAAAGTGCATTATGGAACAATAAAACATATTGGATAAATATGTCAACCAGAGGCTGTTGAACTGTGCTCATGTAAGCCAAATTTGCTCTTGCATCTGAACACCGAGGAAGGCTTTTCCTGATCTGAGGAAAAGCCTCCATTAAAACCGTGTTAACGCAAGTCGTCACAGACTATTAAAGAAGGGAAAGTGGGCTTAGAAGTGGTTGAGAGTGGCACAACCTGGAACAGGACAGAAAGTTGTGGCCAAACTTGGCATCCACGATGGGGGAGTGCTCATCTGCCCACTGGCCTTTTTCAAGTCAGCCCTGTAATTTGCTTTGGGTGGAGATAAATCTTATCTCAGGGACCTGATTAAGTTTTTAATTTACACACCAATCAATACCCCAGGTCTATTGGCAATGTGTCTAAAACTCTATTTACCAAAGGATTCCCTGCTATCAATTGATCAAGGACCCGGCAGCCATAAATTATGGGAAACATGTTTGTGTGTGTGGGGGGGGGGTGACTGTGTGTGTGTGTGTGTGTGTGTGTGTGTGTGACAGAGAGCGACAGTGAGAGAGAGAGAGAGAGAGAGAGAGAGAGAGAGAGAGAGAGAGAGAGAGAGAGAGAGAGAGAGAGAGAGAGAGAGAGAGAGAGAGAGAGATTTGATTTGGAGGGGGGAGAAAGAGACCAAGAGAATGGGTGACAAAGTAGAGGGTGAATGATCGGGTCACATGTGACACATTTTGGGAAAGCAGAGCCCTCTTACTGGCAGTCACTTGAGACTTGTGTGGATGATCGGATAGGGACACAAACACTCTGTTCCAAACGTTCCAAAGGACCGATTCTCAACAGCTGATAAGAAAAGTATTGATACACTATCAATACACTCATGTCTGCCTATCAGAACCTAACACTAGGGGTAAATGAAATTCAAATGAGAGACAGCACCCACTCTCTAAATGTCGGGATGATTTTGGACCTCCCACTTCCGGCCCATTTTGCATGAGAGCCATTATCTGTTTACAGTGACTACTTTCCCAAAGGAATTGTTAAAAAGGAATCTGCTAGGGTCTGGGTTCCCCAAACAAGACTCCTGTGCCATGCTCCATGGAATCCTGCCTGGGAAACTTGTAGTGGGATTGCTCAATTACACCACTGTGACAACCAGGAAACTGATACTTTCATTCCGATTTTTGTTTCAGATCGAAGAGATGGAATGATAAGCCATGCAGAGCTCAATCATCAGAACTGTTAAGATCCAGTTAATTGTAATTAAAACCATCTTGACCTAATTTCTGTTTCTGTGAGAAAAGAGAAAAAAGGCAGTGCCATCTTGCTCCAAAGTAAAAGGGCAAAGACACAGTTCAGATTCCCCTCTGCTGTTCCCATGACGAGGATGTGAAGGGGAGGGGAACGAGGGCCGCATTATCACCGTGGAGAGTGTCGTCATGGTGGTTCTGCTCTGACCCTGCTGACTCGCCAATTCCTTAACATGAGATCATTTTGGACAGCTGACCTCAATACCACTGTGCTCTGATGATGAAATAGATCCAATGGAGCTTCTTATTCCAGATCTTTCCTACAAAACATAAGCAGGGCACATATTTAACAGCTTCACTCTTTATAAGCCTCTTACCCCATTAGGAATGAAAATATATAAAATAAACAAGCGAGTTTCTTTCCTTATCACCATTTCCAGTGTGATATAAATAAGCAAGAGGAAAGACAAAATGGACTCTGGCATCAGCACTTTTTTTTACTTTCACACTTATCTTACTCTCCGAATTTCACTCTCAGACTTCATCGTATTTGTTGTCAAAGAGAGCAAACCTTTCTTTCAGCCTCTGCACAGGTCAGTCAAACAGCCACTGCAGTTTTTCACCTATACTTAAAATTACAACATGCAATAATAAGGTAGAAAAATATTGTTGCAACAAATGTTTCAAAGGATGTTTTGCACAGCTTTATCATTAGTGGAGAAGCTGGTTGGTAAATTCAGGCATAAACATGTGTCAGAATTACATGTAATTATAGTTTAGAAAAAACTTCAACAAGAGGGTATGAATCACCTCTGCAGCTGGTTGGCGTGGCAGAAGAAGACTACAGCTCCCCTGCTGTCCTCACCTTCATCACTGAACAGGGGGAAGGGAGGCAAAGAGACTAAAACAGACAGACAGGCTCGTGTCATATCAGAGTCCAACTTGCTGGTCCTCTGCTAGACTATCTGAAGAGCCACCAACGGATATATGTAATCAGCCCCATGTTTCTCTCTCTCGCTCTCTGCCTCTCTGGCTAATGTCTCCGCCTGATTCGATTGAGGCAATTAGGCAGTAATCTATAGAGCTAGGGAGTGATGGAAACATTTCCCACTGTCCTCCTCATGTTTCTCAGAGCTGCTATAATTAGCTAACTTTGCTTCTCATTAAACATCAGAGCAGTATTTACATACCCAGATCCAATTTGGCTCTGTGGGGCCTATTCTTTTTAAACTGTCCTGAAACTCTGAAACATGTCTATAAACAAAGGAATGAGGGGAAACTGTAATCTGCTGTTATTCTAATCAAACATTTATATATCATACTGGTAAGGCACAGTGTATCTACAATGTACAGATTAAAAACAATGTCAAAGTTTGTGTACATGCCACAGTAGTGGATCATTCCAGTGCTGTGCTTTGCTGCAGATGGAAATGAAGCCTACAAAGGCCTGTTGTGGCACGAAGTTTGATCTTAAAAATGAAGGACATCCTTCCACCATGGTTTAAATGAGCCATCATGGGAACTGGAATTTTAGGCCCAACTTCACTCCCCTGTGGCCTATATTTAGGTAAATCGTTTTTCCAGGGAACAAGCAAGAATTGTCTTTACACAACCATGGAGAATATTAAACTAAAACGCAGGTGGACACATCATGAGAGGTAATGAATCAGAATATATAACTGAATACATAAAATCCATAATTGATCTAACAAAAAGTAGAAGAAAACAAAAAAAAAAAAACCACTTTGTTGATTTAAGGCACTGAACCCAGTTGAGTGAAGCTCCACGATGATTCAACTGTGGCAAAAGTTTCTGCTCATTTTACAAATGGTTTCCTGGTATATTTAAATCACACTAAACATACTGTAATTCCATTAACTTTCATATCCATTTAGCATTTTAAGAGAAGTTCTGTTTAGCATTTTGTGTTCATGTGCTAAGAGAAAAAAACATTAAATCTACTTTCTGCTTCTACAATTTGCACTAATTTCAAACCAGTCAATAAAGCTCTCTGTTTTGTTAAGCCTTGCAAAGCTGTAATGGTTTTAAATTTTCAAACAAAAGAGAGTCCACTGAGCTAATAAGAAAAAGCAACTTCAAATTTCAAAACCTTCAATTTTTTTCTTGTTTCAAAAAATCACAATCCCAAGAGTGGATCCGTCTTTGAAGACACTGCCTTTAGCACCAAAGGACAGCACACATGGTTGCATCGCACTGAAATTGTTACCTTTTTTTGATATGCAAAGCAGCAGGGACCACTTCCTGAATGTGTGTCTATTCCAGGGTGCGACATCGACATTTGTACACTGAATGAATCACTGTCGTGACCATAACTATTTCAGTTAGATTTTCAGCTCATTGTTATTTTCTCTGACTAGTTGTACTGGATTTCTGTAATACACTGGAAAAAGACTATGTAGAGGTAGCTGACAAATATAGCCGACAGGCAACACCCTCTTCTTTTGTGTGGGCTGATGGACATGTTAAAATTAATTTAGTACAGCTACTTTGGGCTGTTCTTGATTAAGAATGAATAAAGTCATGCCAAGGTTAGTTGCCTCTTTCATCCCTGGTCTCAACAAATTTCTATTGAAGCACTTGAACAGGGACACACAAAGGAATATATAAACGCATATATACCTTTCATTGGGAAAATAGTAAAAAGAATATTGTGACAGGTACAAATCATCACTAAAGGTTTAACACATTAATGTCAAGATGTGAACAAAGCAGATAGAAATCCACTGGCCTTTTGCCTTTCTATCTGTGACATAGTTTGAATGAATGCTCCAGAGTACAGGCAGGGCTGGGAAAGATAGTTTGACCAGCAGAGCTACAGCCTGATAGATTCTCTTCCACTGCTGGTTTTAACAACAATTTGTCTTTCTGAGAACAAAAATATCCCACAATGATTTCTTTCAGCTCAAACACTTTGTAGAAGTTGGGTGTTTTCATTGGTTAACAAACCACCCCTTTAGAATTCACTCCATCAAGAATGTCTCTTTTTAATAACGTCCTAACGAAAGCAAAATCTACACACTATATTGTAAACTGTAAAAGGTTGACCTTACTTGTAATAGCCAGGAGAACATGTAAGTAAATTTCAAGCTGTCAGGGATAAATTCTAGTTTACACAGCTACCCTGACCTGGATGAATATTGATAGACACCTTACTCAAAAAGAGTAATTTCATCTTTAATAACTTTGTTTTTATATACTTGAAAATCTTGAGGTAATCTGACTTAAAGTTACCTTTTTTCAGTCCCCTATATGGAGGAATGACACTTATGACAAATCCTGCAATGACGCCTTGACTCACAAACGACCACACATTTAAACACACAATCTAAACACAAATGCACAGTGATTAGCGGTGGAATGCAAAAGTAAACAGTGTGAGGGGTAGAGCTGTGTGTGTGCTTGTCCAGATGGACAGGCAGGGAAGCCTGTCCTGGGAAAGGGCTGTCCCAACCTCATGCACCCCTTCGCAGCACCTCTTTGGCCCTGTTTGCAGGACTGTAGCAAGCCCGTCCTGAGCAGCAGAGGGTTAACTACGCTGCCCAGTCATAGGCGTGAAGTGAAACAATGAAATAATAGCAGCAAGTGAACGCTCTAAGGCAGGGGGCAGGGTGGGTGTGTGAGGGTGGGGGCTCGCCATAGGCTTCTGCAGATGTTGCCGGGCTTCTGCGGGTCAGACAATCACACGTATTAGCATTCCTGATAGTGGGAGCTTGGATTAGGGAGCTGAATGCCTTTCTCAACTCTGTCACAGTTTGAGCACAGCAGAGAAACAGAGCAGAGGGAGAGAAATCCCAGACATGTGGCAGCTAAAGGTGGAGACATGAGTATAGGAGAAGAAAAGCAGCCTGAAAAACAGTCCTGAGGAAGGACTGTGCTCACAGAAAGGGCAGGTACAATGTTGAGGGCAGGAGACATGTGGGAAGAAAGGCAAAGGCAGAGTAAGATTGACAGACAAATTGCAGCAAATTGACTAAAAAAAAAAAACATACAATGAAGAGAAATGAAGCATGTGATAATTTAATAGTTTTGTGAGGTTGGAAGAGGGAGAAACGAAGATTTCTATTTGTGGCTGAATGAGTGAATGAGCATAGACAAACGGCTTTCTTTCTTCTTTGTGTGTCTGAGCGAGCGAGGGCGAGTGTGAGAGAGAGAACAGAGACAAAAGCTGCTCTGAGTGTATGTGTGCAGTCCTGTCCTTTTTTCCCAGGACAGAGGTCTGGGGAGGCCTCATATTTCTGGCTGCTGTCAGGCTGGGGTGAGAGGCAAAGACAGCAAGGGGCAGCTGTTTTCTACGAGGTACCCTGGCTCGCTCACACACCGCCTTTGATCCGCTTGGCTTCCTTGGCAAGCCAAGTCTCCCCCGTTAATGTATGAGTGTGTGTCAGGATATGTGTATGTCAGAGGAAGAACACATGAAAGTGGGAGTGTAATTGGTAAAGTAAGGGGCACGAGTGATGTCAAACAGTGGAGCAAACGGTGAGATTTTAAGTGGTAAAAAGAAGTGAGAGGGAACACCATACAAGGGCTTTTGTTCTCTCTATTTGTTTTAGCAACAAGGAAAATTATTTCACAGGAATGCAGCGGAACCAGTTGGATGTGTATTCAGCAGAGATTTTAAAATATGGAAGACAAAGGTAATAGTAATACATTCTAGTGTGCCAAGACCTAAAGCTTCCGGAAAAATCACTTTTCCCATACAATAAAAGGAGGAGTGCTGCAGTTGATTTTTGATGCATATCGGATAGAAGGAGAATTACAATGTCAATCTTGCCGAGGCAAAAAAAATCAATCTGGAGATTTAAAACAGGAAAAATCCAGGATGCCAAAGTGTAAAGAGATGACATCATCAGGAGCAAAAATTAGTTTTAGGATCTGTGTTCCTATGCAGAGCTAATTAATCATAATTTGAACATCTGTACTCATTTGTAAAAAAGTTTAAATGTTTTTGTCTTATGTCAGTTTTACGATTTGTAATATCAATAATGTGTTTCTGTGATAATGAAATACTGTGTACACATCTTCTAACCCAAGGGCTCAGCTGAACTTCTGCTACATTTAAGGCAGAAAAAAAAGCAGGAAGAGGAAAAACTGTTCTGCTAATATTTTACACTCTGGTTACACACAAAAATAAAAAAAGAGACCTCAGATTCTGATTTTCACTACACTGGGACTTCATTCAATGACTGGCATATCTCTGTTTTCTACTCTGAGATGATACAGTTTACACTTTCTTCTGCATCCTGCTGTCACTGTGGTCAGATCCCTAACAACAAAGAAATTAAAAAAAAAAAAAAGCAGCAACATGGAAATCCACTGAAAAATTGCTATATTTGTTAGTTATGGGAGCTGTACTTTTGTCCTCTGCCAGTGACTATCAGTGACTCTACAAGTTAATATTTGCTTCTGCCTGCTCATAAATTTGCATTGCATTAGAAGCTGACCTAAATGCATTTTTATCACCCAAAGTAATTAGCTGAGCATTAGTTGTAGGAGAGAGAGCCTACTGAGAGAGGCTGGGTCCTTCCTGAATGAGAGCTGCAGGAGGAATGGTTATAGTGTGAAGTAGTATAGCTGGGCTATGATATGGCAGAGGAAGTACACACAGCCGGAGTGCTGCCTCTCTAAAGTACCATACCACAAGGGGAGGAGTCACCACGCAGGCAAACGAGCAACACAAATGGGGAGTGTCAATGACGGGGTAATAAGGAAAGACAATTGAGTAAACAAGCAGGGGAAGTCCAGGCCTGGTGTGCTAGAAACTCCCTGCTTCTCACTGACTGGCACACACAAAGGCCCTGCTGTAATTAGCCACCCAAATAGGTTGTTTAGCATTTGCATATAAATGCCCTCAGAGGCAAACACTAAACACACTGACACAAGCCATGCCCAAAACAGACGTTCGCCACACCTCTGCCCCACCAGGAGGTCTCAGGGGTCCACTTAAGATGTGGTGCCCCCGCCTTGTTCTTGTTCCCACTACAGGCAAGCTGGCATCCACTACACAAAATGTTAAAACGACACACCATGGTGTGTGTGTGTGTGTGTGTGTGTGTGTGTGTGTGTGTGTGTGTGTGTGTGTGTGTGTGTGTGTGTGTGTGTGTGTGTGTGTGTGTGTGTGTGTGTGTGTGTGTGTGTGTGTGTGTGTGTGTACAGTTCATGTTTCTAGACAGATTGAGAAACAGTGTAGTCAGGCTTCCTGTTCGAGGCCCACACAGTCAACTGTCAAGTGAAAGAACATACAAAGGATGCGGGTACCGGGCAGCTGCTTGGTTGAATACAAAGTGTATGTGGAGAAAATGGAAGACCTCAAATATAAATATACGCTCGTGTGCACATGAACCTGCAGAAAGCCAAGGAAGCCAGGGGTCTATAGAGTGTGAGAAATGAGCGTTCTGTCTTGATCAGGGTCAAAACACACCGGCTTGTTTAATGTTGCCTGTCTGGCAGAAAAAAAGAGGTGTTGCAGTTGTAGCAGAGAAGAGCAAGCTGGTAGATTAGAGACAGAGGAGGCTGCACTCGCACAAAGTTCAACAACAGTCAGTAGCTAACAAGCTGCCAATTTTGTATTTATTACAGTTTCATTTTTTAATACATTATTGTTGAACTTATTGTTTTACAATGGGACCTATGGCTCAGTTTGACACTTCCTCTTCTCTGTACCATTGTTTTGACAATGGCAAGTCATGAAAAAAGTAGAGAAAGGAAGGAAGTGATGAGACTGGTGTCTGTGCCCTCCTTCCCTTCCCTTCCCCTGACCTGACCATCGCCTCTCTTTTTTTCCCTCCTCCCTCAAAACCCATATTCTCTCCAGTGTAAACAAGGGCTGCTTCATCTACACACTCGTTCTGCTCCTGGTGTAGCTAGTGAGGAAACAGTACATCCAAGGAGCTCCATATAAAGGCTACTTCCTCTGTTAATCCTCATCTCAGCGTGTAATTTTACCAGTCTCTTTTGTTTGTTTTCTGCTCTGAACTCACGTAAAAGTACTGAAAATCTCTCCGCTAGCATTTATAACTTGTTTCCCACCTGCCATATGGCCTGTTGTTCCCCATCAGGGCATGATCCAACATGAGGACACACCTGGCTCTGACGAAAAGCAGGTATTTATAGCATCCTCCTCCCGTTACAGATACGCACCTCGTCTGAGTGGCAGGTATAGCACAGGATCTATTTAATCTGTGAGGTCATTTCCTTTGTTTCTATCAAAAATCATCACTATGTAGTGATGACTCTTCCTCAGAGGGATCGTCAACAGCAGAATCCATGTTGAGCATAGCTCTGAGCCCATACCGACTCCCTATATGTGATCGGGGTGTGTTCTGTTTCACTGCTTCCTACAACAATGCTTATTTGGTTTTGTTACCACCTGAGTAAAAAGTAAGCTGCTCACAGTGCTAGAAGGACATTTCACATGTAATCAAACCTAAGAAGTGAGACAAATGTGTAGATGATCAAGGAAAAAAGAAGATATTTTAAACTCCAACCATTATTAAATATCTGGGTAATGATTTCTCTTTATACTGGGTCCTCAGATTTCCCCCAGAACGTCACCAATATCTGCCAACATTTGCTCAGGTTCTCCAGCTCCATTCATTTAATAGTAGGGAAAAACGAATCCCATGGTGACCAGACGAGGCATGTGAC
>NC_090776.1:22097349-22157349 GCF_040054535.1 Antennarius striatus | reverse complement strand
CGTCAAATTCAAAGCCATGTTGTGTCGATCGACCTCATCTACAGAGCTAATGGCTGAGCAGGACAGCTAAAAAAAAATTTCTGATGTATCCAAACAAAGACCTATTTGTATTTATGATGCCCTGCCTTGCAAACGTTACACAAAAAGAGAATAAATTTAGAGGTATTTACCTTTTTAAGAAATATCAAGAAATAATTTCTATTAAAAAAAAAAAACTATTCATACCAGACACAAAATAATTCTAGATTTTCCTTCGCAGGTCCAATTTAGGTGGATTATTTTCATTTTCTATGCATAAACTGCAGTGAGTTCAGTCTTATGCAGGGCCTGAGCATACTCGTAACCCAAAGGGGGCTCTCTCTGACCGAGAACATGGCAGTGAGCTCCCCTACCGTACCGGTGGCCATGCACAGAAAGGTGAGAGTTAAAGAGGAAGATATCCTGAGACACGCTGAGAAAGAGATGGAGAGAGAGAGAGAAAGAGAAAGAGGGAGCGAGAGTGAGAGAGGAGGAGGAGAAGGGGTTGTGACAGCCAGAGGCGCTGTCTTCCATTTCGCTGTGTTACCCCCAAAGCATGAAATGAGCCAATCCGTGATGACTGCTATACTCTTTTTTTATCCCATTTCCTGAGCTGGAAGTGCTATTCCTGTCCGTGCAGTCGAATGACATTTGAATACACCTGTCATCGAATATGGTAATGCGAGGGGAACGACTGAAAAACAGCGAACGACCAATTTTGTTCCTATGCAGCATCAGCAGCAGCAACTGTACATCTCCACAGTAAAACTGTCACCACAGCGTTACAGCTCCAAATATTGTCTTCATGTTATGAATAACAATCACAGTAAACAATGGACAGGTACAATTCCACTATGAATTCACTTAGATGATAACCACATCAATTATATCATATTCATTTATTTAATGTGCAGCAGCACACGCCAAAAAAACAAAACTGCATTTTTACTAAATATTTATTTACCCATTTCTGTCGTATCTGTTTAAAATTACATGTGCACGATTTTGTATGTTTTTTAAATTACCCTGTATGCAATTGTTTAAAATGTAGCAATTCCAAATAAATCAAAAAATAAATTTACTGGAATGATCAGGAAAGTGAAATGCATGCAAGAATGTGTCTTTATTCTGAACAGAGTGATATTCTATTTTCTAATTTTTTTTAAACAATTCAGCTGTACCTACATATTCTAATTCACATAAACATTACATTGTTTACGTGAAAATTTGAAAAAAAATGACAATCTAGCCTGATATATATCAATACAAATAAAAGAATTATCTCTGACCACAGGTAATGGGATTTACAACACAGTGTCTTTAAAACCATAACTCTGCTGGCACTTTAACAGCCCACATCATGAACGCACTACTTCCAGCATCACACTGAGGGATGGAGCATGATGATATACTGTAGTCAACTAAACCAAGCACAATGTCTGACAAACACATATTTAAAATAGAAACATGGAAATAAGTCAATGACATGCCTATACCTTTACCGGGAGCGGCTGTAATTAAACATAAATATGACAATAAGACAGGAGAGGAAAATCAGACAGATGAGATGACAGTAAACATTCCCGTTGTCTTTGTTTTGCAACAGAAACCTGAGAGAGAGAGAAAGAGAGGAGGAGGAGGAGAAGGAGGAGGAGGAGGGGGAGGAGGAGGAGGAGGAAGAGGAGAGGAGTGTTGCTGTCAGACAGGAGGAGGAAGGAGATCACTTGAGTTTTGGCACAGCTGCCTACCTGCCTTACGCAACACTCTGGAGTCACTAATCAATGGAACCTAAATGCAATACACACCAAACGTACAGCAGAGAAGTGCATAACAATACCAAAAAAAGAAGGAGCTGATATCAAAATTATCACTGGTTTAAATTAACCGACAAAACGTCAGTTCCCCCTTCTGTCTCTTTCCGTCTGCTCCTTTTCCAGTCTGAAAGGTACGTAGCTGTTTATCTGACCTCTTCCCCTGCTTCCTCCTCTGTGGCCTATGGCTTGCTGACCCCTTCACCCAACCCCCTCACTCTCCGGCCCTGAGCCCCTTTTTTTTTTCTTTTTTTTTTTAAACCATCAAGTCCTGGTAGCCTTAACATTTTATTTTTTTTATCAATCCAGACTTTTTTTTTTTTCTCATCCAAAAGCCTAAATCGTCATCCTGTTGATGCTGACAACCACAAGTGCTTTGTGTTGCTCCCAAAACATACCAGCAACGAAGCAGCCTCCTATACCATCACACTTTCCCCCCCTCAGCCAGACCCACTCTCACCCCATCATCCCCTCGGCTGTTTTTACGCGGGGGTTTCCTCTCTTTCTTTTTTATCTCTGCACTCACTCCGTGACCCCTGTTCCCCCTGTTTCTCGCTGTCTGACCTACCCCTCCAGCCCCCACACACTCACACAGCGTCTCACCCACCTCTCTGCCCCCCACCCCCCCACCCCTCAACCCCTCCACAAACGATACACATATCCTATCCTTGCCTCTGCTCGCACGCAAAATCTCTTTTTCCTCTTTCTTTTTCCTGCCTCTATGTCGCGTAAATACCTTAGAATGATTTATAATTCTCGCAGTTTCCTTTATTTGCGTAGAGCCATTTCCATTCGAAAAGTGCCTCTTTTTTTTTTTCCAACACGTTGTGGAGATTTCTGGCTTACATTTGCATCAGATTTTTTTTCTTATCATAACAATTTTTGGAGAGATTGGCGATAATATAGATAGGCCTATGGGCGGTTATACACTATACTCTTATTTAAAGGCCAAATTGAGGTTGGATAGATTGTTTCAGCACAAGAATCGTTTGCTTTTTTTTTTTTTCCCTCCGAGAGCGCATCTTATTCTGCTTAGGGTATGTTGAAGACATCTCGTAGAGTCTAACTTTTTTTTTTTTTTTTTTTTTATATCTTACAAATGTTAACTGGCTAAGCGGTATCCAAATGCAAGCGGTGACCTATAGGTTTAACCTGGACCATACTTAAAGTTTCCGGCAGTAACTTTGGAATTATTATGTGTGCTTAAGGTCAGATTAATAGGGCAATGTTTTGTTTTCATTCCGGTCAGCGTTTTCTCTGGGAAAAAAAATGTTGTCTCCAAAGTCAGATACGGCAGCCAAGTAGTTGGAGGCAGCAGAGCAGCTGCCCATGTCCTCCCTACACCACATGTCTGTTCTTTGAAACGCAGCTCAGACTCTCAGGCTGTCCATGTACAACGTCCTGCTGATCCGATCTTGTCATGAAGGAGACCCGGGGCTTCGTTTTTTCCTCCACACACTTCCATTCACAGAACGCGCACACGCTCGCAAAACGCGAAATCTGAAAACGCGCGCACGCACACATACATACAAACACATGCCCGATCGATTTGCTTGTGACTTCGCCGGGGAATGAGCGAGAATCGACTTTTAAAAAAACAAACAAAAAACAAACAACAACATCGCATCAAAGAGGCAAACAGCCATGAAAAATAAAAAAAGAAATGATGGACAAAGTGGGGTAAAGTCATAGCCATAGAGGAACTAAGACAGGGCGGAGGAGGGATTGCCCATTTCAGAGAAAAGACGCGTCGGAGAGGAACAAAAATGTGTTTTTCCAGAAGAGGATTTTATAAGAATATGACGATGCTGAAAACCCATGGATGTGACAAGTGTCAGATTTGACCAAATTAGAAATCGAGAGACGTTCCCTTTCGCCGGACGCACACGGACGCACAGGCTGGATTTGGTGCTCCTTTCCTGGGCTACGCTCGAGTGTAGCTGCCGCTGACCTTCGTCCGCTCCACACAGCCCCGTTCTTATTGTATCTGTGCCTTAAAACACGTTTCTCGACAACCATAAGCCCTCTATACCTTTTCCCGATCCCATCGAAGTGCATAGATAAGCTATTTGTTTGAAAATCGTGTTTCTCTACGGCCAACTGTTTGGAGAGAGGATCGCTGTCTTTGCCCATTTGTTATCTTCCATTCGTGAAGAGGAGAGGACGATCGCTGGTGTAAATACAGGTAACGATGCAAATAAAACCGAGAATAAACCAAACTACTTGCATGAAATGAACTTGAGATCGCCAGTTATTTATCACATTGTGCGAATAGCCAGATCCGCTACGCTGAAAGTGCGGACAGATAGGGGGAAAAGAGCGTTCAGATAAGTCTACAGCGAAAAGAATAGGATCGTGGAAACACAGAGAGGAAAAAAGAGACAAACGCAAAGTTGAAACTTACAATTTCTCGCTGCCGCTTTGTGATCCTCGCTTTTTAATCCAGTATAGAGATGATTTAGCTAAAGATCCCATCAAGGCAGTCCCCTTTTGGTCAGTTTGCGCTTAGGGTGGCAAAAGAAAGATCATTGTTGTTGCGGAGTGTAAAAAAAAACGAAGTAGGTACTATTAGTTGTTAAAGGCAATATAAAAATAATTTGGATGCAAAGCAGGCGATGAGTCTTGTGTTAGAGGGAGCGAGGAAGAGGTGAAAGTGAGATCTGATGATTGAAAAGAAAAAACTCTTTGGATCTTTATTCCTGCTAATTAGTTTCCTGCAAAAAATGGCTGTGATTAATTCAGTGCGCATGTGCTTCATTACACAGGCACGAAGGGAAGGGCTAATTAGCCGCCTTCTGGATCAATAAGATTCAGCAAAGGAGAGAGCTCGGGAGAGAGAGGGAGGGAGGGAGGGGAGAAAGAGGAGGGGGAGGAATGGATGGATGGATAGATACAAGTAGAAAAAAGAGGAAAGTAATGATCAGGAATTGAAAATATGGAATTAAGAGCACGGAAAGTAAGAGTTTGATTAGAGGGAAGACAGTGAAAGTTAATGCCGGGGCAGGCAGCCTCTCGGCAGGCAAACACCGACGCGCCAGATACAGCTTTTTCCTCCGCTTTTTTTTTTTTTTTTCCCCACTTTTTGAAACGTTTCTACCACGGCGTTTTTTGTTTTTAAAAGGGTAACATGTGTCGATACGTAGGTCACTTTGAGTATATAAGAGATTGCGAATTTTATTACATCGCTTTTTTTCGGCTCCAAGTCTGTCATTTTAGTCACGCCAAAAAACGGGGACGCGGGATTTTTTTTTTTCTATACAGATAGTTTGATGGTGTGCGTCTGAACAATTTATTGAAATATGCAACTGAATTACGGGACTTATAATGAAATGTGTTAGTCTGGAGTATACACTATTTGTAATAACGCAATCACAGTGTTTGGTAACAATAAAGGAAACGCTCGCCAAAAATTAAAGCACGTTTACAGCGATTTGTGCGTCTATGCAAAAGTGTACAGTATCAGCAACACGGTGTTGACTGGATTACTGCTGGACTCTGCAACGAACAGAGGTTACAGCAAGGACAGTCGCTCCCAGTTATTAACAGAGCTAACAACCTATTAGTTTTTAGTAAATATATATTTTCAGCATTAACAGAAGTACCACTTGCTCATGTTGAAGTTGACTTTAAATAGCGCTGATGCATGGCTCCGAAATTTCAACTTTTACAAGCACCATGTTATTCAACCTGTACACAACAATTATGTAAATGGAAGAATTTTTTTTTTAATGTTTAGAAGGCATACAAATATTATTCTAATGATGACAGGCTTCATGATTACTAACTGACTAAATATTACTTTTAAAAAAACTCACTTGGCAACTATTGCTCGTACATTAATGTATATGCGTGGATTCATTTGAATAAAACTGCAAATTTAAGATTTGGGGTAAAAAAAATATTTTAAAAAGTATAATTTTTGCTTCATAAAATCTGACATAAATGACGGAGTGATGGAGAAAATGTGAAAGACGTGTCGCCATCAGCTCAGAATATCAGTTAAAATTCAACATTATTGTACAATGACATTTAAACTCATTGTTTCAAGGATGTGAGGATATTCCCATCAGAGATGTTCTCTTATTTTCCGGTGATATTTTGTACTTACAATGCAAAGCATGTGTTCTTTTTTTTTTTTTAAATATCCTATATGGATGTTTGAATTCTACATAATGATTGTTGATACAATATAAATATATTTATACTTGTATTTTCTATTTCTACCCAGCTCACCAGTGAAATACTGTAGCACAGAGGGATAATGGGGAAACAGGTTATCGTGACATCTGTTACCAAACTGGTTGGAACACGTCGTCAATACGTGTAGGTGTTCTTAAATAAAAATAACACTATAAATGCGTGACAAGATGACAGAGCTGCACCAAGGCGTTTGGTCAGCTCAGCCTGTGAGTGTTAAAACCTTACAGATATTTCTGAGAACAAGACAAGATGAACCAGATGGTTAACGTCTCAGTTCATTTTGATATGATTGGGAATGAGTAAATTTGCAGATAATCAATAATTTGTCGTGTTTCCCGTCAGTGATCTTACAGTAAAGCCATCGCCTCTGTCTGTGACGGGTGTCCTCTCTTTTCTTCCGAATGAAAAGACTATATTACCAAAAAAAAAAAAAATCAACCTTTGAGTCGCTCGGTGCTCTTTGTTATGATAATTTTATTGTTGATTCTCGGAGGAAATGGACAATCCCTCACTCTCAGTACGCACACATTCTGTGCAAACAGCTCCATACAGAGTCCTGGTCCACTGTAAGTAGCAGCCTTCACTGATCACATAACGTGCTGTGTTTATTGAAACAATAGCTGCGGATTTGTCTGCACCTATAGTAAATTCCGACAGAGCATTCACAGTTAAATGGCACATGTACTGGAATCCTAACATGATGTGGAGCTTAAAGCAGCCCTTATATGCTATTGTATAAGTGATAAGACATAACTGTGGTCATAAAAAGGGGCTGAGATATTTAATGTTTATTTTTTTCCAGATGTGTGTGTTGGTTAGAAATTCATGCTCTGTTTTGTTTTGTTGTTGTTTTTTCTAAAATTACAGAACTGATGTGTTAAGCTCCTGCCATATTGAAGATGGATGATAAAATACATATGTTATATTTTATATTTTTCAAAGGCCTTTGACTTAAAGGTTCTGAGGGTTATGAAACCCCCATGAGACGAGGCGTTTCATCAGATCCAATAGCATTAGAGGAGGTTATGAAAATCAAACTTCTTATATTGTGGGTCCATATGACCAAGACCCAACTCCCCATTTGCTCAACCACCCCTCTCTCCCCCCCGCATCTCGCTGCTGTTAAAATATATGGTGTGCTGTAACGCGGCATTTCCTCTGCACTTGCCTCCCACAAGACGAGGCAGGCACTGATACCTGTTTTTAAGCAATGTAGCGTCTGTTAGACGCGCATTCCTCTCTCGGAGAAACATGAAAACGGCATCGCCCCGTCGAACAGCTCACATTTTTTTTGCTTGCGTTAGAGGTAGAGCGCAGGAATCTCGAGGATTTGTGCGCGTCTGCTGTCTCGGGAAGAAAAGATAGTAAAAATGAATAGGTTGGAAATAGTGTGCGAGAGGAGTTAAAGGGGCTACGAAGATGATAAAAGAGTCTGGTGTAATTTGAGGCTTGTAGGAGGCAGTTATGAGACAGTCAGTCGCCTAAAGCCGAACAATGCAAACTTCAGTGTACAAATTTGCGCAAAGGCCTGATTGACATTACTCAGTCAGTGCCCATATTGAGTATAGTGTGGGCTAAATCAAAAGGAGACCAGCCAGACGGAGGCCTTGATGCTTTTGGGGGCCTATGCATCACTGAATAGGGGGGGAAATAGGGGGGGGGGGGCTGACAGGGTCTGAAGCTTTTGTGTTAGCGTTCAATTGCGCCTCTCTGTGGGAAGGATAACTGTCCACGTGCCAGCCTCAATAGGCGCGCATCGGTGAGTGGCATTGCAAATTCAACACAACCTGTGGCTATGACAGCCCGTGAATGTGACAAAGAAAGGCAGAGTAGCTTAAAATGCAAAATGCTCCGTAGATGTGGGGGCATTTTGAAACCATCACCAGAAACTGCAAGGAACAAAAACCTGTATTCAAGTAGAGGCGAAGCTCCATAATCGATTCTTAAGTGCTTGAGCCGCTGTCCTGTGATGGAGGGGGGACTTCTCTAGACCCATGCGCACTAGGCAAATCACTTAAATGTATTCAAATTCAATTAAATTTTTACTTTTACTTACTTATGTTGTTTTATTTTAAAAATCGAATGCAGTTTTTTTTTATGAGGGGGGGGGTATTTGCTTATGCGCATGCACGCACGAAACACAAAGGGAAACGGGGGGAATGAGCGCGGGGGTGAAAAAAAGTATTTAGATATAAAAAGGTGCTACCGAGAAAAGTTATCTAACTTTATAAAGGGATAACGACCTTTACAGTCAGGGGGATTTGAGGATTGAAGATGCTAAAATGTGGCAACGTTAACAAGGAAGGTGTCAGTCACGTTCAGGCTATGTAAACATAGAAGAGCATCAGATTTTTTTTGAGTGACATTATGCTTAAGATATTTCTACATTTTAAAAAAAAACCTAGCGTAGGTGGACCGGAAGCTCAGGATTGGACACTATGGAATAAAAGACTCTTTTAAAAAATGAAAATAAAGCCGGCATTTACTTTAATAACGAGGTCAATGAAGACACCTTAAAGACAGTGGAGCCTATATATGGCACGGAATCCAACGCCTACGGGTTGGATTCCCCTACCCAGTGACCACCTTGTTTTGATAAGTTTCAAGGGCAAACCATTCTTGATGTTAATATTTCTTTTTCTTTTCTTTATTTTTGAGAGAGTTATGATATTTGAAAAAAAAAAAAACTTTTTCTCATGAGTTAATTAGTAGTAAAATAATGTGACAGTGATAAGGTCTTCCTAGAATTAAAAAAAAAAAGGATATAGACTACTTATATATTTGGTCTCATATTAGTCGTTCCTCATCTTTTTTGTGATAGTCGACTGAATGAAGCTGCGCACATGAGAGGCTGCTGTCCGACTCTCCACGTGTAGACAGGACAGCGCAGCCAGGTGCAATGGGAGCGCCCTCTTATGTTCAGCCTGACCACTGGGATCAAGCAGCGCGTCAACTTTCACTGGAGTCAAGCGCCTGCAGACCAGCTGGTCAAGTGCAAAAGCGCGCCTATGCCTTTCAGTTTAACAATATACAGTATATTAACACACACACACACACACACACACACACACACACACACACACACACACACACACACACACACACACACACACACACACACACACACACACACACACACACAATTTCCACGAATGGAAATGATGTGAACGAGGCTGTCAGGTTATTCCGTGGCCAAAAGAAGAATCAGACAATGGGGCGGATGCACAAATATGTGTTCATCTATATGTTGGTGAAAAAGCCTAGTTTTACAATGTTTGCGTGGTTTGAAACTGACATCACTTTTTAAATGGCCACTTGGAGGTTTGGGAGTGACCGGGAGCAAATACCCAATTCAGATGCACCATGAACTTCAGCGAAACTAACGGAACTCCCTGCAGAAATGAACTCAAATACATCATTATCATATATATTCATTACTCTTTATGTCCAATGTATTCAGAAAAAAATATTTAAATTCATTATAATATAATACATAATTATTTATGCATTATGTAATTATCTGTGGTTTTCACCTAAAAGCATCAAGGCTCCTCAGAAAATCTCTCTTTTTACAACCTTTTGGACACATTTCTTAGCCCTCTCTTTCTAAGCAGTGTTTGCACATATTGGAACATTGCCTCTGCCAGTGGCCTCGTAGTTTCTTACTCCTGTGTCACGTTTAACACGCAGTGAATGTTCTTGAAGTGGATATCACCAAGTGTTGTGATGTTTTTGGGTCTCTGTCTGCATCAAAACGACATGCAGCGTTTGTAATTGTCATTGCTGTCATTTTATTCATTGCCGATTTATAGCATGCATTATTGCAGATCATTTATTCATCATTCAACTGGTTTTCACTTTATTACAGATGCATAAATGTATCCCCACAGTAGAGATCTGCCCTGAGTGCTTAACATGAATAAATTTGGTGCTGTTCATAATGCTGGATTTTTTTTTCATCTGTTTTAAATTTGCTGTTTTGTTCAACACATGTGCTCTTAGATGTCTTACTTATGTGTTTGTTTGGTTTTTGTTGTTGTTTGTTGTTGTCGTTTTTGTTGAAGCTTTTTCTGACTTCTGACTGACTTCTTTGTGTGTGTTTTTTATTTTGTTCCAGATGTTATTTTGGAAATTGTGCTACTCTATAGCACCATGAATTGGTTTTGTTTATTTTTGTTTGTTTCTTTTAAGTATATACTCTTGAAATGTAATATTAATGTTAATATTAATTAAATACTCATGGACAAACTTGATCTGCCCGTTTGTTTTGTGCTTTTTTTCATATATGTATACGTAAAATTGAGATATTTCTGCACAGAATGTGAAAATGTTTTATAGGCTGTGGAAAACCAGCATCACTGGAGCCAAGCTGGCATCATGTTTCTGAATGCTGTTGGTGAAAAAACAGGTCCTGTGTTCGGCTGCTGGTGTTACGATACTGGACTTAGAAGTAGGGGGGGGGGGTGGCCGTCTGGTCAGTGTGCCTGATTTACATAAGAAATAAGAATGCATATCAATTCCTCTCTGTCGTCCATTTCCTCGTCCTGTCAGCGCTACCTTATTAATGATACCATGCATTATTCAAAAATCGTTTGGACGTTTGTATTTTAGAGAAATTGTCGTGTTAACTTATAATCAATCCACATTTAATGCCTGTCAATATTTGAATAATGTAAAACAACAAAAAATTGTTCGACGTTTGCTGACTTTACTGAATGGTTCAGGATATTTCATCCTGACCAATGCGATAAAATCACGTAAAACACCCGCACACACGCTCGGGTACGCGCTCAGACCGTCCGTCCACTGAGCGTGAGTCTGTCTCACTCGTCCTCTGTCGTGTGTGTGTGTGTGTGTGTGTGTGTGTGTGTGTGTATGTGTGTGAGTGAGTGTGTGTGTGTGTGTGTGTTTATGTGGGGGTGGGGGGTACAACGCAATCACATTTGCAGAAGGCAGAAAATCAAGAATTGTATTATTATTATTATTATTATTATTATTATTATTATTATTATTATATAAAATCAAAGATACAAACGTCTCCCTCAAACCAATGTGAGTAAAGCTTCTAAACAAAGCAAGCTGAAGCCAGCCAAACCTCTTCACACCTCACCAGCTTCAAGTTCGTATCGCAGGCAAGAATTTTGTAAGAAAATTATTCCCACATAGACTGGTTATTTTTATAATGATCGACCATGAAATCAGACTATGTGCATACATTTTGTGTGTGTGTGTGTGTGTGTATGTGCGTGCGTGCGTGCGTGTGTGTGTGTGTGTGTGTGTGTGTGCGTGTGTGTGTGTGTGTGTGTTTGCTGCTATAGATGCTTTAACAGTTTGGATGCTGCAGCCGTCAGATCTCACTGCAAAAATTGTACACAGAAATAAATTGGAAGCTCGCGTAAAGAAAAAAAAAACACAGACTAGAATAAAATGCGCAGTTAACCTGCAGTTTCACGTTTTTATCAGTTTGATATCAAATTGTGGATTAAATATTGAATTTATTAATTATTTTGAGGATAACACGCCTTTAAATGGAGATAAATCTGAAACGCAGGAATTGAGCGTGCGCCAGGCCCCTCGGACTACATATTTCAGGTCAGGGACATTTGTGTGAATAACGGAGAAATCCTGAGAGCTGCTGTCACAGACTGTGGGTGAGGGATAGGCGGGACTGGTGGGGTTTTTACACGCGTTGGGAAGGCTCACTTTACTGAGACAGAAGGGATCCCAAATCAGAGCCATACGACCACAGGCAACCGCAGCACTGACTGGTGCGCGGACGTAAATGGATTCCAAAAAACGCGCTTCTGTATTTGAATATAACAAACTTTATGAGAATTTCCTTGATGACGAGAGGACCCCCCCCCCCCCCCAAAAAAAAAATATCGAAAAAAGATGAAAGATGACAAGTTGAAACGGCACAGAAGGGAAATACAGATATGAAACAACCCGAACTCACAGCTTTTTAGTGCCAGGACGTCATCCACCGCATCTGACCGCGACCCAAACAACACCATGATTTCATGCTTGTTTTCTGATCATTGATGACGCAACAAAGCAGCACAAATTGGCTTTATTAGGCTATAAATGCGTAAAATGCGCAGTCATCCATCCGAGGAATATTGGACAACTAATTAGAGATCATGGTACGATTAAAATCACTGACGTCATTCTGAGGCCAATAATGATGCAGATGAATTGAGAACCAGCTTGCATGGAAGATGTAGTTAATAAAAACAGCAACTTTCAATGATTTTCAGTGTTTTATGGTGACATGAACCCCAGATACTACACATCCACTCGTTAACAACCACGCACCCAGTGGGCGACTATTTAAACAGGAGAAAAAGGTGACGCAGACATCATGCTGAATACCTCAGGCGTGGAAAATCAACAACTCATATCACATCGTTACACACACACACACACACACACACACACACACACACACACACACACACACACACACACACACACACACACACACACACACACACACACACACACACACACACACACACACACACACACACATACACACACACACAATCATCCTGATGCCTCTCCGATCAAACCACCCGACCCGTGGAGGAGCAGCGTGGACTAAAAGCCACCTGGAGTTCTGTGGAAGTAATTTCAGACGATCAAAGCAACTGAGAAAGAATTATGGATGTTTAACCCCCATCAGCTGCCATTAACGTTGGCTCTGTGGCAGGTGATCCCACCCATATAACACGTGGGTGGTGCGTTGTAAGAGTAGAGGTCATCTGTCCATCAACTGTGTTCTAAATGCTTCAGTGAAGGTGAGTCCCCCCCCCCTACCTCCTCCCATTATAGCCCCAAGTGTTGAGCCAATAAAACAGAGCAATTAGTTGAGCAGTTCACTTTTTAGGTGTTAAACTTGTTAAGTGAGTCACTCCTTTAAGTGTTTACTTCTGTATGACAGACAGAAGGAGTGGGCTATGACCTTAAACCAGAAGCCCACAACCCCCCCCCCCCAAAAAAGAAAATGTTCTCCTCATCACCAACATACAAATGTATGTATGCATTAGAATGAATTAAGTTACAGTATTTTCTGGACTTTAAAGCAAACTGGATTATAAGGCGCACTGGGTTATAAGGCGCACCTTCAACGAATGGGATATTTTAAATCTTTTTCCATATACTGTATAAGGCACACTGGATTATAAGGTGCGTTGTTGGTTTTTGAAAAAAATTTAAAGCTTTTAGGGGCGCCTTATAGTGCCGAAAATACTGTAGTCAAAGATGTCTGGTTGAGACAGATCTTGCAAACTCATCAGTCTATCCTCACACTGGGGGAGTCAAGAGTTTGCATATTATGGTGAAGACATCCCATAAAGACACCTGTATCTCTTCACACCCTGCTCACATGGCCTGATATCTTGTCAATATCGCTTTTATGGTAGGAATTTTAGCGCATGCATAAAAGTCACCTGACCTCATTCATCTGGTAGAAGAGCTACCTCTCATCCAATCCACACAAAGCAGCACAGTCTACGTTGGTTTTCTGGTGGTTGTGTGTGAGAGACAGGGAGGTCGGTACTGAAGAGGGTGAATCATGGCGGCACAAAGAGGACGTGGTCCTTACTTAACTGTTTGAACACACAAACATGCGAGTGTGACTGACATCATTTTCGAAGAATTTAGAAACAGTGTAATGCCTAATCTAATTTTATCAGATGTGGATACTGAATAATTTCTGATGTTGTGCATCTCTACACCCTTGGTTGGTATCAGCTGAATCTAATCCAGTTAAACAAGTTGTTTTGCTGCTTCTAAGGGCAAAAAGATATCAACATGAAAAAGTGCCTTTGAATTCCAAAAGGTCATACCCTCCCCGGTGGTCAAATGACAGACAGAGATGGGAAATTCTCTTTCATAGCTTAGAGGTTAAAATGTGTGCTTTGGATCACAGTCGCACATTAATTCATTTCATGGAAGCTTGTGAATCAATCTGAAATCGTCAAGTTGGTCTCTTGCTCATCTTGAACTTGAATTACAATTGAAATTTGCAGTTATTTTATGCATGTATTTGTGATTCTTTTTTCCAGCCCTGTTGGCCTTAAGAGAACATTCTTAAATACTCCTTTGTGTGTTTGTGTCAGGGAGGTTCAGTAATATCGTTAGGATTCCTGAAACCCTACCAAAAAACACTGGACTTTTCTGCACGGAGTCTTACACCAATAGGATTTTTTCAGTCAGAATGTAAAAGGAAACAGATTGTTCTGCCACTACGAAATGCTCTTGATTTCTTTTTTTCTTTTCAAGTGTTTTGGGGTGTCTAAATGTGATTTCACTTGACAGTGTAAACCAACCATACAACCAGCATTATACTGTATTTAGTCATCAGATTTTTTTTTTGTTTCTTGGATGTTTAGCTCTTTTTGAACTTACAGATGATTCTATGATATATGTAAGTAAATTATTATTATATTCTTAACTTGAACAAGACTTTTTGATTCCACAGAAACAGACAATAAGAAAACAAAGGACAGAATTACAGTCTTAAAGTTAACTGTAATAAGTAGACATGCAGTTTTCATTTTCTCCGAACCCCACCAAAAGCAGTGAGACATAAGTTGTGTTTCAACACACATGTGTGTAAGTGCATGCGCATGTATGTGTGTGTATGTGTGTGTGTGTGTTTGTGTTACTGTACATACTGCTTGTAACACACATACCCAAGCCCCACACTAATAAAAATTGTGAAACACGTTTGCGCATTTTGAATATTCACATGAGAAATAAAGCATGTAACAAGAACAATAACCTCTGTTTTGTATATTTTTTTGATCTTGGATTTTTGAATATGTGCAAATACTTTTCCTCAGGAAGAAACGGGGGCCGAGACAGAGGAAGCCGGTTTGAATATAGTCTGTTTAGAATTGTAAATGTATTGCATAGGCCCTGCTGTCCAATTACATATATCTTTCATGTATGAAATCATGCATGTCTTTTTCTCCAAAAGGGGGAGGGCTGGCACAAAGGGAGCAACACTGACTGCAGCAGAACAGTGAGCAGCCCACATGAAAAATAAGGTCTAGTGTCGAAGCCCAGGAGCCCTGGGCAAAAAATACAGCTCCATCAGCACACAGGCCAGGGAGGGGAGCTGCTTTCCTCCAGACTGGAGCCCTCTCTCCTCCTGACTCCTGCTGTTTTATCATTGTCCTGTTCTGAAGCAGCTGAACCTTCAGATCCCAAATCAGACTTTACAGAAAATAAATTTCATGTCTTCAATTATCTCCATGAAGATGAATATTGACATTAATATTGCCTTGTGTGTGTATGTGTGTGTGTGTGTGTGTGTGTGTGTGTGTGTGTGTGTGTGTGTGTGTGTGTGTGTGTGTGTGTGTGTGTGTGTGTGTGTGTGTGTGTGTGTGTGTGGACGGGGGGGTGGTTCAAGTGTTTTGTTTTGCTCATTCTAAAAATATCCTTTCTAAGGAGAAGGATGTATTTAAAAGACATTTTTTCATCTATTTTTTTTTCATTTTAATTGTCAAAACAATGACTTCTTGTTTGATACTAAATTTCAGTGACCTAAATTTAGTAAAAATTACTTTTAGCTTTTCAAAATAATCTCCTCAGAAGCTTAACAACATAAAAACATGTCACTGTCACTTTTTATTACTGTACATTTCTCATATTCTATAAACAGTTTCTTTTATTTTTAATTGCACCTACATTCAGAACAAACAATCCCTCATTTTTTCTGTCACTGAGGAGCTTAAGTTTTACTTTTCATATGAGAGAAAATGCTTTGTCTGTCATGTACAAAGATTAATCCCAATATCCTGATATTAAATGCTATTTGATTCCAAGTTATCGCATGGGGGAGAACACAGAAAACCCTAATCAAGTGGAATAATTTAATATAGTCCACATAACCTGGGATCAAGTCTTTTTTTTCACTGACTGAAAACATGTCAGCTTTCAGAAAAACAACCAGGAAATCAGACCATAATATAACTAGAAGAGTGACATTTTCTCAAAATCAATTTCAAAGTCACTCTGAATAGAAATATTCATCTTAAAATCATGTGCCACGAAGTAAACAAATTCATGCATGCATCGGAGAGGTGCAATTTTTGCACATTTGAAACACACAACTGTGACGTCTTATCAGCTAGAAAATCACTTTTGTCCTCACAGTGGACTAAAAAACACCCAGTTTAAAACATTCACACATTTAATTAAAAACCATATCACTGAAATCATATGGAAACTATACAGAAATGTACGAACTGTTGATTTGTATTGTGCACAACCATGTTATTCCACAGGTTTATATTTCTACTGAATATATCACAAGATATATTGTAGCTCATGGGAGGATGCTCATGTGTGTGTGAGCTGACTGATCATGACCAAGTCACGCCTCAAGTGTGTATAGTTTGACTCTGGCCATTGTCCAAATCTCTCAGAAGCCAGAGAAGCACACAGTAAGAGAGTCTATTGAATAAACAACCTCGGCATATTCAGAATCACTAATCCAAGAGCGTGAAAGCAGACCATTTACACACCTAGCCTTTACACACCCTCTGATGGCGAGCTAACTGTGTGTGTGTGTGTGGGGGGGGGGGTCACAGACTGGGGGACAGGTTAGCTTTAAAGCCACGAAGAAGTAAAAGGGTTCAGGACAGCGGGAGAATGGCGGACTTCACAGCCTTACCTGATGGGGTTTTTGGTCTGTGTTGTCACAACGCTGAACCTCTCTGACTGTGTTTTCTTTTTGTAGTCAGCAGGTGGAAAGGTCACGCCCTCTTGGTCGCAGCAGGTTCGTCAAACGGTGGACGGCTGAAGGCTATTGCTCACATTCAGACTTTTGTCTTTGTGTACACGCGCACAAAAGAAATAAAATGTCAAATAAAGGAGAATGTAAAGCTATTGATCCGGTGCCTGGGCACCTGAAGAAGGATTGGCAATGCACGCCTAGAATTCCAGGGTATTTCCAGGGTTTTCCAAAGCTATATGGGTTGGGAATTCAAGGATTCCCAGGTCACAAGAAGGACAAATGAGGACAATGCCATCACCTGGAAGCGAAAAACAAAGAAAACAAACATCAGTCATAAACAAGTTGTAAACATTTAGACATCCAGCAAACAGCTTTATTATTCTGTTATACTGTTTTTTAGTACATCCGCAAATGATGGACTTCATCCCTGCTGCCTGAGTGTGTAATAAACCAGAAGCAAACCAGATCAGCGCGATATCATCAAGACTTCAAAATTCATCATCTATTTTAGGAGGAACAAAATACATTTACAATTCTGTAGATGTTACAACTGCAAGACAGATTCTTATGATTTCAAGATTACAATTAAAAGTAAATGAACCGCTGTGAGTAATTTCTCCTCTCATACCAATCAGATTTTTGAAATGAAAAATGAAAAAAGATTTGAAGAAACTTAATTTCCCTGCAACCGGAACAAGACATATTCCTGTAATAGTATCTATAATTGCCTGTTCTGCAGAGGATCTCCCATATATGACAACAAAGTCTCATAGACAAACCACATTTATTTAACTGTCAATTCCAGCAATAAAAGAAGCATAAAAAAGGCTTCAAATTCCACATGGGGTTGGTTTTTGTGTAAATATGTTTGTCATATGTTCCAATAGCTCTACGGCAACAGAGAGTAAGTTAGGGAATACAGACTGGAGAAGAAGACAGGTTGTGATAACTGAAAAAGCTCTTTTGAAGCCGCTTCCATTTGGAAACCTTGTGGTTTGTATTTACCTCTGCGGTTAGACTTGAGTTAAAGACCATGTTTAATTGTTCCCAAGAGTTGTTATTGTGGTGCTGATAAGGAGCTTGGGGAGCAACATTTAAAACTGCAACAAAAATAACTAGGCTTGGAGCTCATTGGCCACAGATCGGAAAGAATGACGACAGAGGATCCACGGAGTGAGAAGAAAGATAAGTGAAAAAAGGAGAGAATGTTAGAGACCTTGTGTGTTTGTGATGGGCTTGCACATGAACGAAAAGGTTTATCAGTTTCGCTCGGTCCTGACTTCACAGTGTGTGATCAGCTTTTCAGAAATGCAACACTTCCTTTAGGAATTACCTATATTCCATCTATGAAAAAATGCGTGATTGATTATGTTATATTTTTGAAGCTATCCCACAGAAAGAGTATGCAGAGCATTCCAATAAATCAATAATTTTTCATGGCAACGTTTTGTCGGCAGGTACAGCATGCAGGCGCTAACATTGTTAATTTGTCATCTCTTTCCCTCGCTCTTTCCTAGGCCGTGACTTCCTGGTTTTTTCAGAGCGACCTGTGGGAGTGTGTGTGTCGGATCAATAGCCCACCCACAGCAGAGCCGCAGGCCATCCCTGACCTGGGCTATTGATTAGGCCTGGCTCAGCTGCCAATAGCAATGTGCTGGATGTGACACTAGGCTAAGACAGGGGCTGAGAAACAGGGATTCTGAATTGCCAGTGGCAGCCCCATAGCACACCACAGATAAAAGTCAATTCCACTTAAACAAATCACTGACAACTAAATAGTAAGCAGACGGAAGAATGCTCTCGGTCTCTAGCGGCAGCAGCTGGATGACTGGGGATTTCTTAGCCCCCTGACCTGTGTCAGAGAGCACAATGGGCCACAAGAGCAACAGCGCAACAGACTGGTGCAGGTAGTACGACCTGTGCCTGCATGTCGGTCTGTTTGCCTTGTGCTGTGCCCACCTCTCACTCAATATTTTACAAGTAATTCATGAGAGACACCTTCAATCAGCGGTTCTTTCTAGGCAAATTATCTACGATTATCCCCAATAAATTCTGGTTTTTATGTTTGATGAGTACCGCACTTTATTTACAGGACATGTCAATAAATCCACAAAATAGAATAATCACATCATAACATTAAAATACATTTAAAGTATTATTTTAAGCATAATGTAAAGAAATGTGCTTCTAGTGAAGAAGACACATAATAGTGTCCATAAAGTCCCGACTGTCATGTTCATGACCTTTTCTTGCAGCAATGTCGGATTTTAAAAAGCTGCTATCAAACAGGCTTTACAGTCGCGCTTCCGTCTGCTGCGCGGACAGATATAATGTAGTCCCACTGACGTTGTCAGCCCCTTCCTACTGATCCATTTTGTTCCCAGTCATTACTAGTCCATATTAGAGTAGTTTACATGTCACTTTACTGGTGCTTTGCCTCCTGAATGTAATTCTGCGACCACTGCCTCCTTGTGCATTCAGCACCTATCTATGGCTCCATATCTCTCACAGTAATTGCTGAGTGACAGAAAGGCGATACTGACCACTTCATTATGGGACAGCAAACCGAATGGATACTAGCCTCCTAGCTCCAGGTCACTCAGGCCAGACTGACCTTATCTGCCTGGGTCGTCAGGGGTCAGTCACCTAGAATTTATAAGGATTTTAGTGGAGTTGCTGGGGATGTCATACAGCAAAGTCGCCTGACCCTGTCGGACAGCTTATATCAGGTATTGATTGCAGTTTGTCTACCTCAGTTGAGGATGGACTGATCATTCCACACTGTGGGGGTCTCACGGGCAAAGACTTGTGTGTAAAGCTAGGAACAGGAAGAGCAATAGTGGGATAAGTGGATACTGGTGACCATAAGAGAGACGCAACAAGAGTTGTGGGTCTTTGGGGTTTTAAAAACCAGTATGTGTAAGAATGTTGAAATGTTGATGAAGGATCAGAGCAACAGCCACCATTCGAACCTAGAAGTACTTGTGTTCTTATGGTGAACTCGGAGAAAGAAGCTCTGTGCATGTCACATCTACTGAGTCATGAAAGGATGTTGTTGACAGACATACTGAAAATCTGCTGCACTGCACTTTGAATTGAGATCTACAGGGTAGGAATCTGTTTCTCCTTGATGTCTCCTAAACAGTCAGATGTTATCATGTAATTTTATTAAACTTATTACTATGGAAATTCAACGATCCAGCTGTTCTGTCAGACATCTTTAGCTTCAACAAAATTATTCCATCCTTTATCTGTAGTTTTCCCCGTCCAGGATTGTGGTGGTGGTTCTTGGCGCATATTTGGGAAGAAGGCGCCTAATGTCGTTCAACTAACAGTTACTGATTATTTTTCTAAACCTGCATCTGTTTGCAAGGAGAACTGGAGGGAACCGGTACAAATAATGGGGAGAGCATGCAAACTATGCACTGACAGGTAACAGCTGGCCGACAGGTTTGACACCAAAAGATGAAATGGAGCTACCCACAGCACGACAATGTCACTCTCTACTCCATAATGATAAATGTAAATGTTAATCTGTAACTAAATACGTGTTTGTGTGCGCCTCTGCAGCAGCTCGCGTCTGTGCGCGACCATTTTTGTACATACTAAAGAATGCCTGATGCTCATAGATCTCTCAGCAGCTGCTTGGCACCATTCATATTAAATCACAATAATGGCAGATGAGCTGTCGCGCTGGAGAGACAAGCATCTGTTTAAAGCTGCATTTTATTCCACTTTGTTCCTTTAATCAAAAAAAACTATGCGAAAAGATAACCCGGTTTTAAAAATCCCAGATAAACAGCAACGATTGCATCTTTAAATAATAAATGATCCTCTGCTTCTTTCAGGCGGGAATATATCTGAAAATAATTGAAGACAACAATGTCCTATAAGAGCACCGCTCAAGCAGTGCTGATTCAGAATCCCTCATAACTTCAAACATTCAGTCATAAAGTATGGATAATCCATAAAAGAAAGGCATGAGTTTGTTTACAATTTTCTTCTAATTAAGGCTACAGGATGGGGGTCTACCTTTGTTAAAATTGATGTGTGTTTGTTAGGCTTCCTGAGGAACTGTACCACTGCCAAATTAGGGCTGGAATACAAAACGAAACAAACAATAACACTGTAATATGATCTGCAGTCAAGGAATAAATATTTCACCATCTGTCTACATTTGACACACTTGGAGTTGAGAACAAAGGATTCATAAACAACAAATTGCCCAAACCTGGTCTTGAGACAATAACCTTCTCGACCTGCATTAATTCACAAAATACAGTAGCTGATGCCACTTCACCGTTACTGATGTAAACTTTTCTCATTCTGTTTGTAATATAAGGACACTCTGGTAGGTTTTTTTTTTTTTTAGAAAAACAAAAAAAAGACAAGGCATATCTCCTAGCAGTCATGGAAGGAACCAGAATGAAATAGATTGAAAAGTTGACGTAGGAAACTGCACAATAAAATGAATTAGGTGCCTTTTTTAATATAAAATATAAGCGTTTATGCCCAACACTGATTAGTCTCTGCAGTCTGAGTAAATAACCACTCTTTAAAGGACTTTCCTGTTGATAGAAAACAACATTTCACTCTAATAGCGGACTGAAGAATATGTAAAACCAGGTAAGTTTTCCACCTTCCCTCCATGAACCAGGACAGCAGTGTGCGGTGTGTCTATGAGGGATAAGGTTCTGCTTGATGATTAATCACTGCACATAATAAAGCTCACCATGCACACACACCCCGGCTGATTCTATGATATGATTGGGGCCGATTAGTAGAGAGAAATAATCAATCCTTACAGTGCATTCATTCTACACTCTAATAATATCTTCCAATTGGACCTTATGGTGAAGATAATAAGGGCCGGGAATTCGGGAATGGACTATGAGATTATTTTTTCAACTTCATGAAAAGGGGCCACGAGCCTGGATGCTGCAGATTTGAGGATTAAGATAAGATGACCTTTCACATTATGTTGCCATGTATAAAAGATAGAGTTTACAGTCCCTCATCACATTATGCCTTATCAATGGTTGGAGCCTCTGTGAAGCCCCTTTGAACATCACAATGGTTTTTCAGGCTGGTGTACAACAGGCCTCTACCCCCTAGTGTGGGATTACTCGTGTATGCGTGTGTGTGTGTGTGTGTGTGTAATGAAGGTGCGTGCATGCTTGTTTGAACAATACTGAAGTAGTAATCCAGTTTAAATGTTTTGTTCTCTCTTCTTTCTTTGTCTTTGTCAGGGTGGACAAAAATGAATTAAAAAAAAAAAAGCTCGAGACCAGTCAGGCAAAAATTTAACGCCTCAATTTAAATGTGGTCTGTAATATTAAACAGGATCTAAAGGAATTATTATTATAAAAGTGCATCTCAATCATTCCATCTTTCATAAGCATCATCAGGATCATCCTGTAAATAGCCCTGTTAAGTCTTTACGTCGCTGGGACAGGTCGCTCTGCCCTGATAGTCAATTATTCCAGAAGAGAACAGCAGAAAAGCGTTTCATTTCCACAGCTTTCCAAAATATCAAGTCTACTGTTGAGTCTGAACATCTAAGTGTCCTATGAAAAATGAAAAAACTGTCAAGTGTTGCTTGTTTCAAATGCAAACCAGCATGTTTAAAACATTTTCTTGGGTCAAGTGATATGTTGAAACTAGAGGAGTGATCCATCTGTCAGTTACAAAGACTGTCACCACTTTCAGCCTGAAAACAAGCAAAACTATGCTTGAAACGAGTCAAACGATATCACCCCGACAGAAGATTTGTTTGCTTTTGTTCTTGAGAAAAGTGAAATGAAATAAATAACTTAAATTTTAATAATTTTTGGCTGCTTATGATACTCCGATCATGAGCTAAACTTCTTCTCGTCTGCTGGGTTGAGCTGCAGAGCTCTTTTTGCAGGCAGCAGAGCGCTGGACAGCATGTTCCAGCGTCTTTGATGTGGGAGTCATTTCTTACCCCTATAACTTACAGCCCCAGCTCTGCAGAGAATTATTTTTATAACCTCTATTATTTTCTATCATAAATATTCAAATCCATATCTTAAATCCACAGCTCAGAGAGGAGAATAGCCAAAAACAACATGCAGCTCTTCAGCTTCCCCCAGTTCTTGCTCTTCTATAGAAAATCATTATGAAGATTAATACAGAAATCAAACAGAATGCTGAGGCGAGACTGTGGGACCCAGTAAAAATAATACACTCATATGAAAGACTCGGGTATAGGATTTTTGGTCAAGGATCTCAGGCTTTTTTGTTCTTTATTTGTTTGAGCATTTTGACACATTCTGCATTTCCTCCTTGTGGCTGTGAATTAATATTTGCGGCTTGAATATTAATCCTAATTCAGTGGCGGATTAGTTTGCTATTGTCCCCCCCGTGCTGAGCCCTAAATAAAGGCGCTGACATGGAGAGGAAATCTATACCTCTCTGCCCTACAAACAAAGACCTCTGCACCCAGAGATAACACATGTCCCTGCAACGCAGACCCCCGTACTCTATCCACATGATGGATCCTCCATCTCCCTCTACCCTCTCTGTTTTCTTTCTCCCACTACCCTCTATTCTAGTTACCCCTCTTTTGGCACTCTCTTCCTCCCTCTCTCTTTCTCTAAAAAAACTTTGCTATGGTAGATTTGCAAGGCAATTGTGCCCTTAAACTGCACATCTTCCTCAGCTTATACCATGCATTTTCCAGAGTTTATCAAAGAATACAATGGGGTTATGCTTTCACCATTATTCTCCAGGCAAGAACAGTAATTTAAATGCACCAGTACTACTGAGGCAGGGCGCAGCCCTGCTGTCTCACTATGGAACAGAGAGAGATGAAAATGCGTTACAAAAAGCTCACTGCATTACTTTGTTGACCTTTCCTGTTCTCATAGTTTACAAGCAGCTGTGAAGCTCCTTCCTCTGGGCTCTTTGTACATCAGAGACTGGGACTGATGGAGGCACGCCGTGCTTAAATGAAGGTTTTTTTTTCCAACTTGCCTTGGTGGTGGCTCACAAAACTGAACAAAACACACATTCAGTTTATCTCCGCTGCCAAAGCAGTTTCCAAAGTGACAGAGGGAAATGCATATCGAAACAGATACGATGGCACCCTTTCATGTAAGTATACATTTTAACACAAAGTCAAGGGGGGGAAAAAAATCTAAACATATGCAGGCGTCAATGAAGCCACCGACATACAGAAACAAGTTAAATTTTCTAATATATTGTAGCAGCTTCAGTGAGTACAGTATTTTCCGCCCTATAAGGCGCACTGGACTATAAGGCACACCTCCAACAAATGGTCCACTCTAAAACCATTTCCACATATAAGGCGCACTGGATTATAAGGCGCACTGTCGGTTTTTGAGAAAATTAGGTGTGCCTTATAGTGCGGAGAATATTGTATTTCTTTTACTTGAAAGTAAGTTTGCTGTCAGGGCGATTGAAGCTAACGTTGCATCGCTATGTTTCTGCAGTTAAATGCGAAGGCCAGAGTTTGTCTCTTATGCCCATCTGAATGGAAACCGCTGTCCTCAACGACACTAACAGACACATATCTGCAAGCTTGTGTTGGGAGATACCTGCACATACCTACAGATACACACTTACATTATCAGGCTATTGTGAAAACAAATAGGAATATGGAGTTCTGTGCCCCAGATGGTGGGTCTACACATGTGACCTGAGGCTGAATGCCAGGTGAATATTTAACATGGAACTGAGAACAGGAGATGAATGCAGAGGACAGAAGTTGTTGAGGGCAAGAATTTAGAGGGATTTTTTTTTTTTAAAAAGGAGAGAGTATCAAGAAAAACAAGGAGCAAAGAGAAGGAAAAAAGTGAAGAAAGAAAGAAGGAATGGAAAAATTAGAAGGAAGAGAAAAGATAGAATAAAAAGTCTGAGAAAGATGCTGGAGTTCAGCAGACAGTTTGAAATGGTTCAGGACCAACCCAGTCAGCCTGATGAGAATGGACAGCCATAGTGATGCCATTATGTTGGTAATCAATTCTTTGGTGTCTGTGTATCTGGGTGAACAGATACTCACAGACTAGAAGGGGTTAATGGGAAATCAATGAGAGGGATGTGCTTATGAGCAGGACATAGGGAAAGCAGGACGAGGGTGGGGGGGTGCAGATAGAGGGGCGGGGAGGGGGAGATGGGAACATTGTTTCCTGTGATAACAGCAGACTTCCCAGATGTTATCTGTCATTCAGAAAAACACTCTGGTGACCAGATGTTTAGGCTCAAGGCTGCAGAGTGGGTATAGATCCGACTGAGTGATCAATACAGGTCAAGTGCATGGTAATATTTATCACTGGTAAGACACAAGACATTGACGTCTCCGAAACACAGAGATTTTGGTTGATAAGGAAGAGAAAACCTGCCCAGCGCTCTCTCTTTTTTTTTTTTTTTTTTTGGCAGGGAAAGGTTTTTTTAGATACAAAATAAATCATATACTATTTTATTGCAACAGAAAAAAAAAACCCTTTCCACATCTATTAGAGGAAACAAAAAGGGCTGCTGATTTGGAAAGAAAGGTAAAATAAATATAGTGAAAATCAGCCAGAGTAGTTGTCTGAAGGCCTGAGGGCAGTAAGGGTGGTGGGTGGGGGGTTGGAAAGGTGGAACCAGGAGCAGATCCCAGTGCAGTAAAGCTCTTTGTAGTTTGAGCAGCCTGAACTAGCCAGAGGCTCCCTGCTTTAACATTTAGCACTCAGAGAGACTGTTTGGGGAAATTACACCACAGTCTAATAATTAATTAAGAAAACACCAAACTGGTTTGATATGGATTATATTAACATATTATCAATATTGTATTAATTAAATACAAATAAACATAATTGCACATTCACAGCCGGCGTAAAAATTGGTCTTCTTTCAAGGCGTAAAGAAATTTTGAAAAATAATAAAATACAAAGCAGAGTTTTTGGTTTGGTTTTGTCTCTCGGCACTTTACCGTCTCTGCTAATCAACTCGCTTCTTCATCATTCCATCACTCACTTCCAGTACTTCTACCAAAGGGCAAAAAATTATGAATTCATTTATTTATGCTTAACAAAAGGAGAATAAACACACCACTGATGAAGCGCTCGAAAACACAATGCACATAATTTGTGCAAAGCTACTCCAGGTTTGATTCCAGAAGTAGCTAAGTGGATTGAGGGAAAGAGTTAGTCACTTTTATCATTTGCAGAGGAGTTGAATCAGCTCTGCTTTTGTATTTTTACTTAAATGCATGTTCTGTTTTTCTCAGATAAGTTGTGTTGTTTAAAAGTATCCGTTCTCGTCTAATGCTTTGTTCATTGGGGGAACTTCATGCCCAGGGATTTTCTAAACACAATTCATCAAAGTGGAACGGCAGTCTTTTTTTTCTGCATTCCTAATCCTTTTTGCTGCAGATGAGAGATTTGCTGTTCAGACTCATTAAGATTAAAGCGTTTTGCCAGAGTTCTTTAAGAATGCAAAGTTCCATGTGAGACCTCTCAGAGTTCAGAACAGAGGAAAATCCTATCGACACGCTCGGTGCACTGGGGGCTGATCTTAGCCTATATTTCTATATTTGGTGTCAGTGATTGAGTGATAGCATGTGAAATGGCTTTCCCTGCTGCGTTATTTTTTAGAGTTTACAATCACTTTCCCTTTCTTACCATAAATACAGGGTCATCAGTGCAACTGCCATTTTTTTTCCCTCATCTCTTGCAAGATTAATTCAACATAATGGATAAAACTATGTTTTTATTATGAATTCACAGGTGGTTTTCATCAAACTATTCTCATTAGGTTTTAGGTATACCCTGACAAACAAGTTTGCCATCTATTAAAAGAAGCAACACATTACGATCATAAACTTAAATTAAGTATTTTGCTTTCTAGTATTATTTTGGCAGCAGAAGTTTTTGGCTAGAGCGAGGGCATCAGTTATGTGTTTTTGGAGAGACAATAGTTAATGTTCCGCTGGAAGAGATGGCAGCCTTTTAGCTGAAAAAGAAATGATGATTGGATCAGACTGAGTGTTAGTCTTCTGCCTAAGGATTTTTTAATATTAGCTGTTTTGGCCGGAGATGCGGGAGTCTCTTGGCTGCTCTGAAGTTGGAGAAAGACTCAGATCCAGTTGTTGGTAGAACACAGCTCCAGTCTCGGCACCTTTCCCAAACTTTCCAACTCCAAGTGTCACAATCTGGTTCCATTTTACAGCTGGCCTTGAGATTGTAACAGAGCTCCTTTCTCTCCCTCCTCAACCGCATATTTAATCCCTGTGCTTATGTCAAACTTAATTACAGGACCTTGTATGAAAAAATAACAAGTGAGCCTTGTAGGGGTGAGAGAGAGAGAGAGGAAGGGAGCACATTAAGAGAGGGAGAGGAAAAGAGACACAGTGAGAATGCTGAGAATTGGAGGGGGTGTGTGGGTGAACCAACAGACATTTAGATTCAGTACGTTAAACGGTCAAACATGTCTCTTTTTAAAGTGACACAAACTACTGCGAAAATCAATACTGGTGTTCATCAGTCAATAAATCTGTGAGATATATATTAGAGGCCTAGAAACAAAAAAAAAAGTGCGTTAGCAAATTCTGGACAAAACTAGGATAGTTTACCTCCCTTTTTAAATTAGGAAACATAAAGAAGGTAAAAAAAAAATAAATGTAAAAAAAGATTCCTAAGAGACCCCAAATCTCTCACGGCTCTTCCCACAAGCTAGAAATTAGTAATCATTAGAATTATTCTCCCAGTGTGTGTGTGTGTGTGTGTGTGTGTGTGTGTGTGTGTGTGTGTGTGTGTGTGTGTGTGTGTGTGTGTATGTGTGTGTGTGATTTTGCATATAAAACTATTTGCTCTGCAGAAGTGGAACAGCTGGGAGAGAAAGAGAAAGAGATGTTTAGTCTGTCAGTTTAAAACTATTACCTCAAACTCTGAAAATATGAGCCGAGCCTGTCGTGCATCAACACAGGGAGACAGCACTGTGAAGAACAAACCTTTGAAAAGTCTAAATCAATTTTTGGGGGGAGTAACATAACAAACGCTTCACCGTGGTGAAGAAAAAGGGGATCTCTTTTTCAACAGTTTGAAAAGCATATATTAATACAATCTTCGTAAGGAAAAAAAACAGCATAAATGTGGTATACATAAAGCCTTTTGAAAAAGCAAGATGACAGGAAAGGAGAAAAGGGAGAAGACACGAGGATGCTCCTCTGAGAAGCAGACAAAAGACAGGGAGACCACCGCTGCCATGCGCAGCCCTCCCCTACTTTTCCTTACACCGCCTACATTGCACAAACTTAAACAATCCACCCACCCTTTAGGGCCTGCCTGCTGCCTGAAACCTTCCCAGACTGGACTTCAGTGGCCAAGCAATGGACGAGAGGAGGGAGAGAGGTTCCCATGCCACTGGTGCTGGAACCGGCGCGCCACCCGGAGGTATTTTTAGCAGACCAGCACTAAAGGGCCAGGAGAGAGGGCATGCTTGTTTTCCTTTCCATTCCCCAGGCACTTTCACCAGGCCTCACATGTGGGTGTTAAATATATATCCAAATACTGGGAGCAACATTGTGGGGGCAGAGAATAGGAGTAAGTGAGCTCCTTCAGAACAGAAGAGGAGGGAGTAAAAAAAAAAAGGGGGGGGGGGGGTAGAACGAAGGAAGAGGATATTCAAGAAAGAGAAAAATGTAAAAAGAAAAGAAGATGAATACATTTGAGTATATTTTAGTGCCAGGCCCCAGATAAAAATCTGAGGTTTGGGGTTTGCTGAACTCAGGTCATCTGGATACTACATACCGAAGGCCAGGGGAAAGTCCAGATAAACATGGGGGCATTTGCAGGGATGTAGCAGAGCAGTCCTGTTGTTGTGGTATCCTTAACATCAAACAGTATCTGGATCCAAGAACCAGCCCTCCCTTTTTTCCAGCTGCTTCCTCTATATACTCTGTGATGTATGTCTCTCTCCTGCGCTCGTTCTTTGCATGGGAATTCCAGAGTGACATTATTACTATGATGAAAACAGACCCTATAAATTCTGAGCGCTATGATGAATATAACAGTGATTATGGGGGCAGCAATAATTAGATCAGGAAAGAAAGCAAGAGTGATTGAAGTTTGCTCTGTTTTTGTGTTTGGGAATTCCTTTCAAGCGTGTTTCTTAATGTATGAAGAATTACAGTGGCAACAGCAGTGTGGTAATCATCTAGGAAGGCCTTCTGGGGCCTCTTAACTGATCCTCTCTCCAGTTTCAGCTCTCTGTTCCCTCTTGCATCTCTGTAAAAGCCACCCTTATTTCTGTTTTTTGTGTTTTCGGGGGGGGGGGGGGGGGGTTTCACTGATGGTTTGGCCAACAAACAATTAATGAGCTGCCCCTCAGATGCCTGTTAAAAATGACATAGTGGGAACTTAAGTGATAGCCGATGGGACCGTGCAGCAATTCCTGCTATCAGCACATTGAGTTTTGCTCATCAGGTTTTTTTACCCTCTTCAGCAGCTCTTGAGCCCACCCAGGCCAAGCGTAGATCTATAAAGTCTTAAGACTACAGCTTTAATAACACCCTGACCTGAGCAAATCCCAAATGTATAGCAGCCGTCCCACTTACTGATTGCGTCAGAAAGATTCCACATCTACGGCCACTGTTTTTTCATACTTGTGGGAAAATAGCAGTTCATGTTTCCTTGGATGCTTCACACATTCCTCACCCTGTCTTCACATTGCCAGCGCCCAGAGAATGGGCGGGGCCGAAGCCCCTCCAGAGGAGGTGTTTTAGCATAGGAGGTGTGGCTAAGTTTAAAAAACGTGTGTCTTTTTTTATTTTTTATGGAGGAGCGAGTTGTTCAGCAATGTGAACTCAAAAAGGCAGTAATTACATTTCTCCAAGTTTGATGAATATAGCAGAGCTTGGCCAGAAAATTTCCAGCTCATTTAATCTCTCAAGACACATCTGGGAATTATAGATAACAGAACATCTGGAAGTCACATGAATACTTGTCTAGCGTCTAATCCAAGCTAATTCAAAAGTCACCACATCATGCAGTGAACAACATCCCAAAGCTAACTTAGTGACAGGTCCAATATTTCAAATCTCACAGCAAAAAAAAAAAACTGGAAAAAACTTATTTATGTCAGAATGGTATTCCAGTTATTTGGGCAAAAGTTCATGAATTCTAGATCGTGCCACTTTTTTTTTTTTTTGCTGAGATTTCACAATTTGACTGAAATAGAGGTCATGGAAAAGTACACAAAGTTCATATCATGCATAAAAACAAACTCATGCACATATTTTTCACTGTGTAATACTACTATGGTACAAATGTTAAGATATTTCATTATTGTTGTACATGCATAACATTATCAGTGTTCGTTGAGGATGCACTCAAGTGTTCTATTCTGGCATCCTGGCCCACAGCCCTCAGTCGCTCCCTGTATGTGTTCCTGATTTAAGTTAAGCTCGAAAATTTCAGTCTGTGCGAAAGCAATGCTAAGAATGGTAGCAAAAAACACAATGGCTCAACTTTAAACTGTTGCGTTCTGCTTCTCAAATGATACCCAAAACCTTTCCAAAGCCATGTCTTGACTTTTTGTTATAATGTGTGATCTTTCCTTGTCATGCGCTCCTCTGGCACTGGAGTCAACACTTTTTCTCTGACACATTTGTACAGTTCATCATTACTTGAGCTTGTCGCCTTTGTTTATTTCTTTCTTAACTGAATGAAATTCTCAGCACCATTGCTGGCTAGTGACAGATGATTTCTTGTCAGGTGTCTTTTCAAGTTTTTTTTTTTATTTTTTTTATTTTTTTTAACCATTGCTTGCTTTGACAATTCATATGACATACTGGGCACACAGAGCCAGAGTATGATGAATCCCTTATAAAGATGAAACTACGAGACAAACAACTGTCATTGTAATGTCTTTTCTCAGTCTTTCTGCTGGCACCTCTACTACCCTCAATGCTAAACTGACACTGGATGGGGAAGGTGATAATTTAGATTTCGAGTTTAGATTCTGGAGTCTTTCTTTTCAAAAATATTGCATGTTAGTCTGTGTCCACTACACAATACTCTTGAAATACATCATCAAGTGAATCATACTTTCGATGTATTCACACTAAAAATAATGCGTACAGTCTGCATCATGTGACAATAAACAGGAGTTTTGGGTCGCTCTTTCAACCATAAGGTAGAATTTGACCATTCAGCAGGCTTGGAACCCCCACCCTTCCTTTTCAACACCACCACCACCACCATGTGTAGACTGCTCACTCTAGCTTCGGGCAAAGGGATAAAGCTTCTTTCAGTCCCACATATTAATTTACCCCCCACCATCACACCAATTGAACCAGGGAGTCTGGGGGAGCTGCATTTATATTCACTACACATCTCCATCCCTCAGCCACAACCATCCCCACTGGAAACATTATTTCATTACATATATTATGCATTCAGCATAAGGGAGTTGGTTGAATGTGCAATGTGTGTGGGTGTGGGCAAGCTCAGATGTTTTCTTCTATGTATACATGGCTGTGACAAGCCTGTTTTAAAAAGAGTTTTAAAGAGGGTGTTAAAAGATATGATGCCTCGGGGGGTCTGGCGTTAATGGTACTTAGTTTACTTTGCAAGAGGGAAGACAAAATATTTATTTCGCATTGCTTTGAGTCAACATTATGAATGATATTTTGCAATTTTTTACAACGTAGAGACGAAAAGTTTCCTGCAGAGTTCTGCATGATTTTTTTTTCCAGCTCATTTGAGTGTGTGTGCATCCACATTTGAATGAGCGCTGTGTCTCACGCAGAGTAGTAGATAAAGAGATACAGTACATGGAATAAAAACAGAGAAAACAGACCAAGACGTAAATCTTTCTTAAGGCCTACTGTTCTCTGAGCTCTGGTCCTGATGTCAACAGAATAGTTTTATTTGCTAATGTCTTGTTTAAAAAAGCTCTCTTTAATGCACCTGCTGCCTTTTATCAAAGTTTCAAACAGGCCCCCCACACAAAGCCTTCTTGTCCAATGCGAACTGGAATCTATTTGGAAAAGAAACCATTTCACCTCTGATTACGCACTGCTCTGTCTCTGCTGTGGCATGCTGACCTTTCCAGTGGTCTGTTTTTGTGCTGCACAGAGGGTACAGCCAGATGATATGCTGGGATAATTAGATTGATTGACGTCAAAAGGCATGGTTTGAGGCTGGTTTTTATATTTGAACCCTCAGCTGTTTGTTGGGACTCGCAGCTCCTATTTCACACAGGGGTCTTTAGAATCCAATAACTAGGGTGAGGAGCCTAATTTAATTTTTGAAAAATATAAGCCAAATGATTTTCTCGTGCATTTTCTGACACTCATTTAATTTTTTTTTTAATCAGATTGAAAATGTGACCTCTGCCTAATATCTTAACACAGTAAGGCTGGTGTTGACGTCTCTCCTACACCAGAGCTATGCTTTGTGTTTGTGTGATTTCAATTACTGAGAAAACTTAAAAAACATTCTCAATTTTTAGGCAACATAGACTATTCTCCAGCCAGTCAGCCATTTTGCCAAATTCCGTCTTTCATAACATCTTCGAAATGGCTGCGTCTACAGTGACGTGGCCATGTGTGATCCACGTGATCGCCACCTTCTTTCTGTATTCCTCACCTATTTCTTCATCTCTCACCCGTTTCCCTATAGCAACATAAGTGCCTCTGTTCATACATCTGCGCGTATCATAGGCTTTGTGTAACATATTAAACATAGACGTCCCTAGAGCTATAAAACATTGAAAACCCAGAGTGCTTTGAGAACTGAGTTCAGAGGGAAAGAGTCCACCAGAGATCAGCCCTCAGTCCAAATTCCAAGCTCTTTGCCTCATGCATGCAGAGAAATGTTGCCTAAAGAGCGGCCTAGAAGAGAAAATCCTCACCTCTAGTTCAAGCGGATTCCTCTGCCCTTTTATTTGCTCTCATTTGGCTGCAGGGGGAACGCGTTCCACTCTGACCTGGGGGGGCACTCATCCAATCAGCTTGCTATCTGCTGCAAGAGCTTCCATAATAGTGACATTTTTTCCACCTCGTCAATAAAGTGGTGAAAGCCACCCTCCACCCGCTACTTGACCATTTAACTTCTTCCTGAAAAGGCCCCTTTCTTTCTGTCTGTCTCTGTGTCTGGTTGAAATCAATAAAAGAAGAGCTAGGAGAGAGGGCGATCCATGCGGCTACATTAACCGGTGAGCTCGACGGGTGTACAAAGAGGATGGAAGGCACAGAAAAAGGATACAGGAGAGTTGGAAGGCAAGTCTCACTCATGAAGTCTGCATTCTGTGATGTCATCCATTGAGGATAAAAACAGACTATGAAAATGCTCTCGTAAAAATTCAGTCATACATGTATGGGTAGATTCTAAATTCACAGATTTATACCTGAAAGTCATAAAAAAAGAAGATGAGAGTGATGAAAAAAGGCAACATTATTATCAACACTGTCACATACATTAGCAGATGTTAACCGTAATTCGCTGTGACTCATTTAACTGCTGCATTCACACACCAACAAGGCTCTAGTGACTGACATAATGATGTCAGAATAAGAACTAAATGTCTTTCAATACAGGAGCAAGATGGGTTACAACTACGGCCATTCTGAAATGAGTGCAGTGCTTTGTTTAGTTAATGCTGCCTGAGCTGAAATTGATTGCTGTAAGAAATCGTGCTCCAAAGAGCCCATGAATCCAAAATGAAATAAATAACACACTCTTGACTCTTATCTCGATCGCAAAGGTGGGTGAAAGAATGAACAGAAGGTTAAAGATGTGATATGGGTACCATGGAAGAAACAAATACAGATGAGGTCAAAATAAATTTACTGGGAGGGGGGGGGGGTTTAAAACACAAAGAAATAGCTTGAGGTGTGATGTTGAATGACGTGTCTCCAGTTTTGCACGGTGCTAAAGAGAGAGACAGTGTGCAAGTGCATCTGGAGTCATAACAGCCACACTCTCCACAACCACAGACAACATGATGAGGGGATTAAACTTCCTTGCAACATGTGATGGTAATGAATGGGCTGTGGCAAGTTGTGGATGTGTTACAGTAATTACCGTTCTCCAGTGTATGTGTGACTGACACCTCCCACACATGTTTACAGAACCACGTGTCTGTCTGCGGTTGTTGAACTCATTCATGGGACTCTTGGTCTGGTGAATTTCATAAATTTTACCAGGAGGTCTGTTCCACCAAAAAGCGCTGCAAAAACAGCCGCTGCAGCCAATTAAAAGAATGCATCATTAAAACATCTACTATCCTACATATTATCTCCCATAATTATCCATTCTTCAAAACGATGACGGACTGGGACAGACCCAGACATTGTGGTTTTGAGCCAGTGTCTGGGCATCTGGGTTTCAGGCAGGTGCCAGAAATGGAAGGGGGGGGCGGGGAACAAAGCCACACACCCCAGTAAGGGTGAGGTTGACGCGAGGTCACGGAGGCTGCCTGGCCTTATGGCTGACAGATGTTTGTCTGGTTCCACAAGTGTTGTGAATCTGGAAAAAGTTACACCACACACCACACTCCGCGGCAAATTATCTTCTCTGTGTAAAGAAACATCTCAAACATCATCACTCAACAAGTTAGAACTCAAAAGCCCCTCCCCATGATTAGAAAGCCCCTTGATGAATGTGCCACTTGTATTTTCTGCGTAGCTGTACTGATCTGTTCCAGTGGTTAGATTAGCTTGTAGCATTCCCAAGCTGAGCAACAGCATGTTCCTTTTGTAGACCGAGCACGGCAGCCTGCTGCTGCTGCTGCTTATGTTGCTTACAATGCCAACGATGGAACAACACAGGCTGGAGTGAGGTCCTTTCATTTCTAATAAGCTTTTCAAGTGTGACAGTCAAAAGGGAGGTGAGGATGAGAGTCAAGAGGAAGTCCTGTCCCCAGACAACCCCCTTCTACTTCATGACAGTACAACAGGAACATGCTGTGGATTGGTGATCCCCTGCATATTACCAGCCTATGAGCTTTTCCTATAATTACTCATGCTGATATGTAGTATGAACCGTATGTTGGTCTGTGTTTGACAACCAGGGGCACAGATTTTGAGGTGGCACATTACAGTATATCGGTTAGCATTTGGACAGGCAAGCACCAGTGTTGCAATAATTGGAGTGTTTCGCTATTAAGATGGGGGAAAAAAAGTGTACATGAAATAACATTTGATCACCTGACTGGGATTTCTTGCATCTTCCTAATATATGTTAATTAATTTCTGGCTGTATATGAAATAAACGGGAGCGATTTAGCAAGCAGCCGTCATTGAGCAGTGAAAAGGTTACAGTATTTTCTGGACTATAAGGCGCACTGGACTATAAGGCTTACCTTCAACGAATGGCCTATTTTAAGACTTTTTCCATTTTTAAAGCACACTGGATTATATGGCACACCTTCAATGAATGGGCTATTCTAAAGCTTTTTCCACATATAAGGCATATATAAGGTGCATTGTTGGTTTTTGAGAAAATTAAAACCTTTTAGGTGTTCCTTATAGTGAAAATACTGTAATCTGTTGTCAATCTTCTGTTGCCTTGGTGATATGAAAAGTTCACCAGTGTACATCTGTTAGGGCTGTGGTACAACAGTTAACAGTGACAAGGAAACTCCTACTATGCCAGCCCTCTTCCTGGCAAGGCAGTTGGACAGACAGCGAATCAGATTCGCGCTGGCTCCCTAATAGACGAATGGCATGGCACTGTGGACCTCTTGTCACCCCGCCTCCTCTTCTCCACTGCACTGCAGCTGCCCAGAATGATTTTATAAACATTTTGCCAGTGGATCAATACCTGTATTGATCAACCATTGTGAGAGTGATCCGTCTAAAACCCAGAGTAGCCTAGAGCTCAGAGATGGGAGGAGCAAAAGAGGGAGGCTGCAGAGAGGATGGAGAAAGAGAGAGAGTCTGCAGCCACGGTGAAAGGAAGAAGTACAAGGAAAGAGAAGCAAATCTGAGAGAGGAGCAGACGCTGAGCTGAAGGCAGGTGGGAAGGCAGGTTTCGGACAACGCCGGTAGGCCACTGGGATTGAGAAACCTGTAGTAATTGCTTTCTAATTAAGGGAGGGAGGGTGCGGGCGACTAATGACTACTGCTCTAAGTATGCGGGTAAGTGATAGATGAAGAAATAGCGTGATGTTTGCAACAAAGGGCACGCTTCCCACACCTAAGGTTGCTAATGCCTGCACAAGTTTGGCCTGCTGTGTTGCACTGGCTTGTGATTGTGTAAGTGTGCATGATTGCATGAGGGATTTAGCATATATGGAGCTGCAGATGATGGGCAATTGAGACAATCTGCACAGATTAAAAGAAAAAAAAAGCCTGCTTCAGTCATTATCGGTTACATTTTCATGTTTATTTCTTTGGTTTTTTTTCTAGGAAAAAGAACTGGACCAAAGTAGCTGGTGTTTCAAAGATGTGCATGATCTGCCTTTGTGACAACATGGGACACGTGAGGCCCAGCCACACACTGAGTTTGTGAGTTCAGCAGCTAAAATCAAATCTGGAAATTCCTAAGAAAGCCAATGATGGAAAAGAACAGTTAATATCCTGGATACAAACATTCATGCAGGAAGTAAAGATAAAAAGCTGAAGCCAGCACATATTTTAAATATATACCTATAAATTTTTTGGCTGATTTTTGAACATTTACAGAAGACTGGACCACTCAACAAAAGCAATGAATGTTCTGTTCAAGGCCTGAAGCTGTGGGGCACTGGATATGGAATCAAAGGGCTTTTGGAATTATCCCCCAGTGCTAAAAGGAAATCAAATTACCATTGATTGATATTAGATGTGACTTCCTTGTGCATAATTTGGGATTTGAGGAAGATATATTACTCCACACTGTGGGGGAGTACCTTGATGCATACTTTAAAGGGGAGCTGTGGCTTGGAGACACCAAGAGGCCTTCAGTTTTCAGGTTCTCTCCTCTGTGATGATGCAGTTGAATTACAAGAAACCTTCTGCGCCGAGGACCAGACACATCTACATCTACTTTTGTTCAATTATCTGCAAATCAAATTAAACATGTTGTGTGGTGCACAATCCAGATTCTGTGCAGTGAGTGACAATACATGTCCTTGTCTGTGTTTGACTACCATACTGTGTAATGCAATAAGAAGGCATTTGTGTTCGTTGAATAGTTTGCTGTTTTGACAACTGATGACAGAAAGTTTTACAAGACGGTTTCCAACATTCGTCAACTGAAGCTGCTATTTAGAAAATAGGAGAAAGAGAAATGACAAATGCTTTCAAAGATTTAATAATTCATTGTGATTGATTGACTTATTGATAAATTGATTATATTATTTTGCCTTCGTAAATGTTATCGGTGTTTGTTTGTTTTTTTTGGGGGGGGGTTAACTACACTCAAAGAAATCAGGCAAATCAGAATGAATAATGTATGAATGTTTGCTCTCGATCACTTTCCTAACTGTGCTTAAGCTCTTGACTTAGAGTCTTGTACTTGTACTTCACTTTGAGCCAAACTCATTAGTCAAACACAGCTTGGGTGCAGTATGAGTAATGGTAACTGCGGATATTCACTCAATGTTCAGTGCTTTGATTATAATATGTAAGTATCACAGCAAAAGCATGATTTCATCAAGTTGTTCAAAGTACTCAACGCGCATGTTGAGCTTTCAGTTCAGCAACAGCAAATGATTTTTGCTATTATCACTGACTCATAAATCACACTGAGTTGATCAGAAGTAGACTCATTTTTCCATGAATATTAGCAATATTTGATCATGATAGGACCAAAGTATGGGTTAAATGTGATGTATATAAATAAAACAACAAGTTATATCTACTAAAGTAAAACTCTTTTCAAATGAAGGAGCACAAATCAAACTTTAATGAAAACCTACATATGTTTATTACTTAAATGAACTAAAGTCAAGTTCTGTCAAGATGTAGCCAAATATTGTGGCCAATCACACGCAGCTCAAGTTGATATCTTGACCTGTTTGTGATTTATTAGCATACTGTTATCTGTGATCAAATACATGAAAAAGTATAAGAATCACATTTTTACATTCATACATCTTTTCATTCTTAACCATCGTGGTGATTATGTTGGTGCATCGCTACTGTCTACATTTGTTTAATTTCAGGGAGATAAGCGCTCCTCAGTGTTTTCACCTACACAAAGATAATTCATCAGACACAGAATCTTTCTCTTGTGTCTTTTAATCCTTTCTGTTTGACTCTACCTCTCAAAAACAAACCCCTGGATGAGTGCCAAAACGTAAATTAGGATCTTCATTAGACCCATCAAATCTAAATTACTTTTCAATTAACAGGCCAGTCAACCTGAACTAATCAACCAATTAGGGTGTGTGTTCAGAAAAAGGCTAACAAAAGCTCACAAGTCCCCTGGGAAAGCAGTAAAACACTGCAGACGAGTGACGGCAGAAATGAGAAGCTAGTGGTTTAACAGGGAAAGAGATGAGTAGGAAGTGGCAAAATGATATATTTGATAGTGAGATCACATCAATATGCACCATATACATTTTTGGAAATGAAACTCACTTGTAAGACCTAACTAAAATTGGAAAGCGTGAATACTGTCCAAGAAAAGAATATTGGAAACTAAATAATTTCTATTAGATTTCACAATTTTAATGTGTAATGATGTGATCTGCAGTGTTTTTACCATTATGTTTGGGACCAAAATTTCTAATATTTATAAGCTAGAATTGAAAAGCTGATAATATCCTTATGTTGATATATCACCGAGACTGTTTGCATGACGCAAACTCAACATGATCTGAGCAGGACATGAAATACTTTGTCATATTTTTCATGATATGGAATAAAAATAAAGGTTGAAGTTGTCAGATATTATTTGAAAAGTAATATTCAGGAGGTAGGATTACATTTTCACTGCTTTCACCCCCTACTGACCAAAGAGGAGTGCGTTGTGGTTTAGTGTTGCCCTTTTCATTAAGGACTGAACGTACCTTTGGGCCAAAGGAGATCTTGAAGGCAGCATGGGCTGTTCAAACATCTTCTTCACATATTACAGAATGAAACCTAAAACAAAACACACAAATTAAAACCACACTGCTGTAGAGTAAATTGATATGTTAGTGTAAAAAAAATGCTATGATAGGATTTTACATAAACATGCAAGAACGCTGCATACAAGATGGGGAGTGTGACATCTCCCCCTCTCCCAGTCTACACATGTAAAGGTCTGAGATCTAATGGCGCTCCAGTACAAGCCAAAGGGGATTGTAAAGAGGAGAACACCATTATTGTACCAGTAAATGTCAGAACAACCTCATCTAATTGTGCCATTACTAATTCATGTTTATTAATGCAGTGATGTATGATGGCTCTACAGACAGACTGGGGTTGTCTGTGCCTGTCATGGCTTATTCTTTGCTGGCGAGGGCTGCAGGGAGTGTGTTGTGGAGTGGGTGATGAATGTGGCGGGTGTGGGGCATATGGTGCATGCAGTGACAGTGCCAAGTGGTGTGTGACTCTAACATGAAGGCAGAGGGGATGAAGGAGTTGACTGATGGAGCTGGTGTCTTCTACTGGCCTGGTGCCAGGGCCCCTGGTCCCCAGTGCCCCAGCCCCTCAGTCGCTCAGAGCCCCTGGGCGAGTACCACAGTTATTGTTTTCCCTGCCAAGCAATTAGTGGCACTTAAGATTTGTTTAGTCATGCTTTAATGTGTGGTAATTAGCTTGGGGCCCCAAATATGCCCCTCCATGCTATCACCTTGTCATTCATGTCACAGCAATGCATCGGTAGAAGACAGTGAGGGAATGTGAGGGAGAAGAAGGAGGTGCAGAGGGTGTGATCATGGGGGTGGAGGCTGGAGGGATGGAGCAATACAAAAAGGAGTACAAGAGCACCAGCCCAGCTCTGTGGATCAGCACTTTTTAAGAGATCTTCAGGGGCCTGTTGGCTGAACGCATAGCAGGAGGAAAGGGCAAATACAGCCCAGTTACACTTTTATAGAATGCTTTGTGGAAAAACACCCCTGATACACACCTCGGCCTGGCAGCTCGGTTTGTCATATGGCCCAAGGGGCGCTGCCGGCCTATCATGTGACTACTGGAATGACCTTAAAGGGCAGTCTGCTCAACAAGCTCAGGCCACTCCCACTGCTTGGTCTGGTTTTTTGGGAAATGCAGTTTGGGTCAATGTCAGCTGCTTTCAGCCGTCATGCTGTAATAATAATAATAATAATGATAAAAATAAAACAAAATAAAATAAAAATAATAATAATAATTAATTAAAAAAATTAATAATAATCAATTTGGAAGAAAACAGGACAGAGATTAAACAAAAGCTGCAAGGTAAAATGAATGGCATATAAATGTAAAAAAAAAAAAAAGCTCAGGATAACAAACTTATGCCAGAAATTTGATTTAGGTGTAAGAGTTTGTGTTACTAGAGTTGTATTGATTTATTATTTGCTGGTCTGTAATGGTTTCTGCAATGTTCAGTGCTTTGATTATGAGATTAAATGCTTCCTCTAGGGCTCAGAGTGTGGACTCTACGGTGGATGTCACTTGCGTCAGCAACAGTCGGATGCACAATACATTCACAGAATGGGATGTGGTGATTTTTTTTTTTAACCATTGTGGTCAAAGCATGAATTAAATATTACACTCAATGAACAACACTAAGCTACCACAGAATGCTGGCTGGAGAAAATCATCATGGGTTAATGTTCTCCACTTAAACAACAACCCCTTTCCCCATTTTATGCCACCACATATCCACTGAACTATGTACAGAATAAAGCGTGATTGCAATTATTACAAAATAACATGTTTGTAATAACTTATAATGTGACTAATCAGCAGTAGTTCAATAGCTTGTTGGTTGGAGGGCCAAACTGCTGAATCACTAAGTGGGAAATCTTAAAAAAAAAAAAAAAAACAGAATAAAAATATATCTAAATCCTGTCAAACAAGTCAGTTTTGTGTTTTGTGTTTGACTTGTAGAAGCATTCTAATGATTGAAGAACTGGGACATCTCATGCAGCCATCAAATACAACTGCTCTGCGGTCTGGAAAGGTGGTGCTATAAATGAAATATCGCTTTCCATTTTATCATCACGGGTGCTGTGGTGCCACCAATCAGAATCTCACAAGCCAACCCTTGACCTTTCTCCTCTCAATATGACTACCATTATTCTGCAGAAAATTAGGAGTGTCTTGCTATTGTTCAGTAGCAACAAGAGGCGGGGGTTATTTAAAGATAAATGCTCTGGTGTTCATGATTCATGCAGCAATCACGAACCGCCAATGCGTACAAGAAGGAGAAACATGTCTGCTAAAGCCAAATGGCTGCATGAGTGCACATGCGCACGGATCAGGCTGTGTGTAAATGTATTCATGTTGATTGTTCTGTGCTCATGTAGCTCTGTGTGTGCCAAGTAAACCTGCCTGTTAGTGTTGGGCAAGCGGGTTTCAGTGTATGCTTTCGTGCTATTATGTGGGTAGCTACTATAATGAACACATTTAATGCGCAACTGCCTTGATTTCAGCGGTCTCCGTAAGCAACTGCATCATTATTGGCTGTCATATAAACAGGAGTAGTTAGAGGAATAATACGCCGCTAGTAAAAAAGCTATTAGGTGACGACATGAACAATGAAATGAAAACATGATGTGAAAACTGTCCTTCAATCTGTTAACCCAGCACATTTACGTCACACCAGCCAAAGATAGGTTTTTATATTTTCTTTGTATTTCATGTTTCAGTGTAGATTTGTTTAACTTAAATTTCCAAAGGAAAGACATTAATAACAAAATATTGACCGTTCGTTGAATCTCAATCGTCTTGTCTACAACCGTTATCCACCTTTTGGGTCTGCTGGGGCCTATCGCCGCCAGCTATGGGTGAAAGGCACCCCGGATAAGACATCAACTCATCACGACACACACAGCCCATGAATTTACAGCAAATGCTCTCCTGATTGTCACAGAACAGTAGGAAACCAGCAGCTATTTCCAACACATGTAAGTGGCAGGAAAAACCTCGTAAATAAATGCATATATTAATATATTTTTTTGCACTTCCAACCTGTGTTATTAACAATTATGCTGCATGCATTAAGTTACTGAGGGTCACAGGATTGTTCGGCTTTAAATTTTACATTTCCATGACTGATTCATGTCTTCCATTTCCTGTGTTCATTGTGTGTGAGCAAACTGCATTGTCTGTGGGTAGATTCTACTCGGCCCACAGTGGGGCCATCCCCAGGGAGCACTGCATCTTTTATTAATCAGGGGTGCTGCACCACAGCCCTGCTTATCTAATTTAGCAGCCTGCCTCAAATACAACTATGTTTGGCTTGGTGTGGAAAGGACAGGGTGTGTAGGGGTGCAGTTGAGTGTGTACGGAATGGGGGGTTGGGGTGCCGCTTTCAGTTTTTCCATATTGTGAGTTGTTGCAGCGATGCGGTGAGGGAGCGGGGGGGAGACAGAGAGCGGGGGAGGCAGCGACTTATCAGACACCGCGTCACCAAGTTTTAGGACTGAATCACAATACAGCAAATTACCTTCTGCTGACAAGAAAAAATGAGCGTGGCCCCCATATGAAAAAAATAGGATTGTCAGGAAGAGGTGACACATTGATTGCTTAGTATGCGCATCCAGGAGGCTGGGGTTCAGAGGCGTCCTCCCTATATATATGCAGAAGAGCTGCAGCAGTGCACAGCACAACCATGAGGGAGAGTTTGAAATTGAAATGCCAAATTAGATTGGAGTCCCCTCCTCAAGGCGATGTCTCTGGTCAACCACAGTCTTGTCAATAGTAGACCACCATAACATATACCAGTCATCTGTGCATGTGGGGAACCCGGTCTGGTTCTAAACAGACAATTTAGCATGAAATAGAATATACTCAAGTATGCAGAATGTGCACAATACTTGTTTGAATTTATTCATCATAAAGACCTGGTAATTCAAACAAAAACATGATTAGACCCTGGTCATGAGGTGCTGAGTTCGTCGTCCTATCCTCAAATCTGCGTCATAGCTAAAATGAATCAGTGCCACCAATGTTGAGAGCACTTACTGTCAACCCTAGCGCCCTGGGCCATGTCACTGATGGACACAAACTATAAAATATCAGCCCCCTGGAGAGACATTGCTCAAGCACTGCACAACAGCCAGAGGGGGTGTGGTATGGTCAGTGTTAGTTTGAATGTGTTGAGAAATGGGGCAATGATTTTGTTTGTGTATCGGTTGTAATGCAGTCAGTATTGTCTAGTACGTTTCGTCATTTGCAGTTTCTATATGATTTACATGACAAAGAGTGGAAGAGAAACTCTGGAAGGGATAAAACGTTTGATGTTTATTTATAACAAAATTCTTGTGTTTTTTTGTGTGTTTTTTTTTACCTCCACAAAGGAGGTAATGTTTTTCCCATAGTTGGTTTGTTTGTCCCTTTGTCTGTCTGATTGTAAGCAGCATTACACAAAAACTACTTCATGCACTTTTGTGAAATTAAACAGTTGGGCACACAAGACACAGGAATCCTTTAAATTCAGTTAAGGATCAGGCAAAAGAGGCAAATCCAGAATTTTTTGACAATTTTTTCTCCACATTTCCACCTATTTCATATATAGTGTCAGGCAGATTTTAATAAAAGTTAGCACTTTAGTTTGTTGTGTAGACAGAAAGAATGCATACAATTTTTGCTGGATCAGAATAAAGGGCGGAGTAAGGATTTTTCATGTTCTCGCCTTGAAAGATAGGTGTTTTTTTAACTGTTTTTGTTGTTGTTGTTGTACATAAACTACTTGATAGATTGGCATGAAAATGTGTCATAGGTTGAGACATGGAAGAAATCATCAGCAGTGGGGTTTTCTAAAAAAAAAACCCCCACAGCTATTGAAATATCCTTTTAAATGAGTAACTATCAAAAATAATAATGGTACCAGATTCCAGAGTCAGGTTTTCATGCTCAGTGGGTTATTACAGTGGTCAAACTATCACGAAACAATTGCTTTAAGTTTAATTGACATAAAATGAGGGAATTGAGCTGCCTTGCCTGAGGGTTGAATGCTGTTTAGTTTTATATGCTTTCTATTCTACTTTACTGAAGTCAAATAACGCCTGAAACAAATTTACAGCATCGCACGTCCTTGTTCCAACCATGCCACTCAACCAAATTCCATAACTCTCAGTATTGGGTCGCCCTCAAGACAGAAATGACAAGCATGGCAACTGTATGAGAAAACTGCAAATCAATCAATCAATAAAATCAATGTCTGTGTCTGAGGACATGTCTCGCATCAGCTGATAAGTAATATAACCGCTCCCTTTTTGTTCTTCTCAGGCCCAGGGAGTGTATAAACAGTCAGCCCAGTCAGACGTGGAAGAGGTAGAGGAAGCAAATAAAAAAATAAAAAATAAAAAATGCATTCAAGCCTTTGAGACCCCTGATGAAACACCCCCATCCACCATTGGTCACTGAGCTATTTCTTTCTTTCTTCCTGCAAGGTCAAGGTTGCTCAAGCATTTGCACAACTACACTTATGTAACGCCATAGATGTACACGTTTATATTTCCTATAGATTGGAAATTCTAAAAGCAGCTACACCAATTTACACAGACAAAGCTATCTCCTAACATGCCGTCACCATATCTCCAAATATTGACTATTCATTTGCAGTGTCTGCAGTGTGTTGCTGCTTGATTCAGCTAATACAAGCACATTAACAAGGCTCCTTTGAGATTCAAGGACAAAGGTATTAAGAGGAGATGGAAGCACAGTACATAGTCTATTGTTGCCCAATGGCAATTGGTCACATGGTGAAGTTTATGTATCATCGTGCTATTATACTGTACATTACCCTGTTAGTGGTGGAAGAACACATGGATGCAAATAGATAAAATCAAAGGGAGATCTCAGATTGCTGTTTGTCTTCATTTTATTTTCTATTTTCTGTTTTCTGGCTCTCTGCAATAATGGAAGAGTCATGAGGTCCAACATAAGAATTGCATGATCAAAACCAGTTATTCTTAGTGCCTGGCAGGTAAATGACAGAAGACAACAAAGTCCTGTCTGTTTGATCAAATGCTTTCAAAGGTAGATATAGGTATTCCGCAACCCATCAATTACAGCTGTTGAGGCTTTTGGTTTTTTTTTAGGACATCCGCCAGCTTGAGCCTGACCAATTCTCACCAGACAGCATTGTAATAGCATATCCATGTTTAATGAGCAGACAGCACCCTCATGATCTGATTTGGATAGAATAGCACCTCATCTTGTAAAAATAAGTCTTAATGCAGAACTCCACCGTTCTGTTCTTGTATGGCAGACAGGTGCATTTTCTAGACAGAAAAATATTGAAAATAACCAGTAATAAGTGATAAAATACACACATGTCTCATGTTAGTACAGACAGTCTCAATAACTGTTTTTTACAATTGGAGTGATGGAGTTTAGCTTGAGCCAGGAGGAGGAGGGACTGCAGACCGATGTAACAGTCACTTAAGTGAAGCAGTAGTCTGCCAGGCCTTCTGTCACATGGTAAAACTCATCTATAATTTGTGATGAGTGTAATGCCATCTCCACTTCATGATTATGTGATATTCTTCACCTCTGCCATAGACAATAAGGCCAAGAGCTGCCAGTCTTAATGAGGTGCCTGTGAGTTTAGCTTGGGGGAATGAGAGACTGGAAGAAGGCTGGATGGACCGAGGAGGATGAGCGGTTTGGACCCCAGGCTGGATGCAATCATAATCACAGTCTTAAGAAATACATCAAATCTTGAATATTTTGAACTTTTCATATCAATAAACTAAACTGAGTGCTGCATTGTGATTGCAAAAAGTTAAACAAAATAACAAACTGAACACTTGTTAAAGGAAGTACAACATCCTGTTTTTCCAGAGGATGTCTGTCTGTCAGAGGGATCTTTGGAGAGATACCCCTTTCACTAAAGTGCATTGCTACACTCATAAGGCTGGTGTTGATATGATGAATAAGTAAATAATAACATTTTTCCAGTCGTTTAATCTCTGAGCACTGCAATTAGTAAGTCTGTAGTTTGTGCAGCCTTTTTTCTGCCCTTATTATTAGTGAAATGTCACGCTCTTATTTAGCTCAAGGATGAATAATAAATAAGCTATAATTACAGTCCTGAATGAGCCGGTGGCTTGGCTGGGTCAGCGGTGAAGGGAGTCACCCCCCCCACCCCACACACACACAGACACTTCTCCATCTACTCTGTTTTTTGTCTCGTCCCCTTCTTCTCCCTCTCTCTCTTTAATTGGATCTTGTAATTAGTTTCTCTGATGGATCTGGGAGGTCTGAGGCATCCTCTACAGCATTCATTAGTGTTCATGGAGGAGGGTGAAGCTTTTTAAAAGCTCTGCCTGCTCTGTCCCTCACATGTCATAACACTCGATATGATTCAGTCCAAATAAAATCAGAGCATCATTTTTTTTTAGCCTGGTACTAGTCTGCCTATATTCAACCAAAATAATATCGCCCATCGCTCTGGGCCTTCAGGGAAACATTATTACAAATGGAAATGAGCTCTTCTTCGTTCACTACTGTGTTTAGGATCATTTTCCTTAGGTGTATTACATTTAAGACAATCAAACATTGTACTTTAAAAGCCTATGATTACCACAGTAAGAGGTTAAGAGATTCATTTTCTTTTAAAGAAAGCGAAAAAGACACGTCACAACTACTGCTGGTAGAAATGTGACCTTAAATCTGAGGTAAAATGTCTTTTGGCTTACTACAAATTCATTTTTTAGCCTCTCATACAACACACACACACACACACACACACACACACACACACACACACACACACACACACACACACACACACACACACACACACACACACACACACACACACACACACACACACACACACACACACACACACACACACACACACACACACTGTCCAGACCTATAATGTACAACCCCTCCGTAGCACCCTAACACCATTTCCCCCTTTTCCTCTCCACCCTCCACTGGCCAGGCAACACTAGAGATCGCTCCCTAATCAGCAGCCTTGTCTCACTCAGACTGGTTGCCATAGTAATATGCCGACTGGTCGACATGGCAACCACTCTGAGGTCCACTATTAAATGAAAAAGAGTGGAGGGAGGGATAAGGAGAAGTGAGTTAGAATATGGGAGAGAGAGAGAGAAACGAAAGAGACAGCAAACAAAACAGAGATCGTCCAAGATGGGGGGAAGGGGTATCAGATGGGTGGTGAAGTGGGGATGGAGGTGGAGTGGGGAGGCAGAAATAGGGGGAATTAGCATAGAAAAGTGAGTAGAAGAGCAGAAGGAGAAAAAAGGAGGGGTGGCCAAGGGAGACAGAACGCACCAGTCGTGAGGTTGAGCGACCTGCAGGATTTGACAGCATCAAAACGTTCTGATACGTATGACAATTAACTTAATGCATGACGTCATTTACTGAATGCCTAACGCTTCATCTATAGGCATGAAGACTGCATGTGTAACCTGTTCATATCCAGCGAGAGGATCATGAACCAATATTTCTTTAAGAATTGTTTACAATAGAGTCAATCCATATCAGACATACATAAAAATAACAGCGCTATGAATATGTATGTAATACATATTACCCACAATTAGTGAATGCATGAGAAAAGTTGATGTTAGATGAAGATGAAGGGGTCACATCACTACTCCAGGACACCTAACTTAACAAGCTAGTAGATGCAATGTTTTATAGCAGGCTGCTCAATCGATATCAGAGCATTGGCGTGAAATTCTACCTTCCTGAATTTTGTTTATCCGCCAGCTTTCAAAACATGACACCTCTGTCTTATTTCGTTCAATAAGTCAAATCGGTTGAATATGTAAAATGTGTTTGTAATTTTAATATCAGTTCCACCAGTTTCTGGGGCCAGCCTGTCATTTTGCCATTACTGGTGCACTCTCACTAAACTGAAGTGAGAATTCAGCAGGGCACACATATCTTCATGTGTCTCTACCGTTATCTACCTCCATTACTCTTTCAGTCTCACCCTTCTCATTTTTTATTTGCACCGTCTATATCTACCCGTGTGCATTCCCCCCCATTTTATCACAATCCTTCTCTTTCTTTTTGACTGAGTCTCTCTGTCTTGCTTCCTCTGAATGCCTGATTCTTTAATGAATGAAATGCCATTCCATCAAGATGCCACCACAGCAGTAACACAAAATAGCATTTGTTGCCTTGTGTGTGAAATTCTTTTATGAATATGAGCCCTCTCTTTCCCCTGGAGCATCTTATGAAAGATAGCTAATTGCATGTCCACATTGTGCCATCAGTCCCTGCTTCCCTAGGGCACCATTCAGCGGCAATTAAAGTGAGTTTAAACAGACTAAGAAAGTGTGTCATCCTCTTAATGCAATCAAGGAAGTGTGCACACAAACATACAGGAATGCTTGAAAACAGAAACATAGAGACAGAAAACAGAAGGTAAGTAGAAAGGCTTTATTTATCTGCAGACTCTTGACTTTATTGTAAGGGACAGTGCCTTTCAAAGTGTGATTTTTGTCTCTAAACTAGGCATTGGTAATATTTTGTATCATTTTCTATCTCAGTAAAGAGTATAATTTATCTTTAATACTGCAAAATGTTCTGTGTAAAAATAAAAATATAGTTGAATGGATAGCCATCATTATTTTAAGCTCGTACATGTTTAATTCTTGTTCTTGCTTTGTTTTTAGAAGGTCAGTCTGCAGTCTGATATTAACAATTTTACATTTGCACAGACTGATTGATAGTGTTATACCTGTGTGATTTTTAATGGGCCTACTGAGGCCGGTTTCTAACAACACTGGAATCACGACAATGACTCAAATCTTCAGTTATTATTCTGGAAAAGCTAACATGCAAATCAAAGCCCAACGCCTCTTAGCCTATATTGAGAAATGCCACCAAAGCTCATGAATACAGTACGGCTTACCAAGGGAAGAATGGAAGTATTAAAGGTCTGTACTGTAGTTAGTGGCAGAATCGTATCTCATAAATGAGCCTTCTCTTTTATGATTGTTCCAGGTGGTGAGAAATAGCTGGTATAATCACACACTCTTGATGCATACATGCAAACAAACACGGGGTGAATCTGTCTTTCTAGGTGAAATGACAGCACTCAGATTAGACACATGAGTTACGTTCATCATAAGAGTCATGCTCCAACACTTAAGCCAGAGCCTCTGACACACTGTACATGATTACAAGCACTGAGCAAGCTTCTAAAATCATGCAAGACTTCATTATAACACAATTGACCAATTTGTGAATTGGTGAATTCTCAAATTGGTGATTCTAAACATTCCCTTCTTATTTACTTGGTAGAGAAATTTGATTTAACTTGACAAAATCATTTTGCAGTGGACAGGCTAGGGAACTGCTCTCAAAATCAGACCATTTTTTACTCATGTTGGCACTTCATGTGAAACCTTATCAAGTCATTATGATGATCTCTTCAATAACTGCACAGCCATCTAGATGCAACAAAATGCTTTCCAATCTTTGAAGAACCTAACAGTGCAAGAAACTTGATTTTCAAAAATGTGAGTGAACAAAAAAATACCATCAGACCAGTGAGTAGATATACAGTATGTTCCATTCCTTGATGTAACATCCCAGAAGGCGTTCAATGCTGGATTGTTATCGATTTATGTGTATTTCATTACCCAACTGGATGATAAAGTCTCTAAAAGGGACACAATGAGACCAGAGCCCTCATTTATATAGGCCCTGGTGTCTACATACGTTAACTTCTAACTTCTATAGAGGTCAAAGTATGTGTTTCAACCAGGATTTGGTTTTCTATTTTTTTGTATAGTTGCTGGTTTGGTTGTCAGACAGTTTGTTAACAAAATAACAGGGTATTGGACATATGACATGGAAGAAGCCATAAAATTTTAGGATGGATTAGAGTAAAGGGGCAATTTTCTGTTTTTTCAACACTGACACATAGGGGGTTTTTTTGGGGGGGGGGGTTGTTGTTGTTGTTTTTTAACATTTCCATCTATTAGATACAAACTACTTAATGTTATTGCAAGAAACATGATAGAATGGTTTGGCATGTAGCAAGACAGAATCCATTTAATTCTGTAGTTTATCCCAGTCAAGGGGCAGAGTCAGGAACATTTTTCTTCTCAATTTGAACATGCGTGATGGCTTTTCGGACTGTTGTCAGCTACACATAATCTACCTCACAGATTATGGTAGAACTTGATGTAAGGGTTGGGCATGTATATAAAGAACATTATCAAATTTTCATGGTTGTATGTATCAAACTTGCATGGAGTTATTGCGTCTTGGGGCTCTGACATCACATCTTGCCCAAATATAATTTAGCTTTCTTGGGCAAAGTTCCTGTGGAACTCTGCAGTAATGTATTAGTATTCTCTATGAAAGCTCTCTTCAGGTAGTACAGAGCAGTCAGCACAAGAATGTCTCCTCTCCTCTATGATGCATTATGAATAAATAGTTATTTACAGTATTTTCCACACTGTAAGACGCACCTAAAAGCCTATAATGTTCCCGTAAACCTACAGTGTGCCTTTATAATCTGATGTGCTTTATATACGAAATAAATCATAAAATAAACAATTCGTTAAAGGTGCGCCCTATAATCCAGTGCGTCTTACAGTGTGGAAAATACTGTACTATCGATGATTAATCAACGGAGAAATGTCAGCATGTTGATGCTGACTGTTTGAATTTACACTGCGTACCTTACATGTAGATGAAATATTTCGCAATAAATTAGAGTCTGGCAGTTCCATGTGTGTGTTATACACATGCTAGATGAATTATTTAGCTTATTTCAGCAGTTTAATTTGGATAAACCGGAATGAAGTACTGTATATCAAGATAGATGGAGAGTCAAGTATAATTCTTTGCAAACCACAGTTTGCTTTAGGATACACTCTGCACCTTTTCTAGTCCAGCACAGGTTGAGCTCTAAGCCCCAGGGCATACTAAACAGGGCCACAATTGAATTCTCCCAAATCCTACTGATAGCCTGGAGCAAGCAAAGACTGGTGAGCCAAATTATTGTAATAGTAATAATTTAGCTGCAACATAGCAGAGTCACCGTTTAAAAACAGGAATGGCTGAAAGCATTTCCAGCAGTAAAGAGACGATTACAAAAGCGAGTCTGTTTAGTTTCGTGACAACAATATGCTTTATCCCCCACCATGGTACATACTGGTATATATGGTATTATTCTGGATTCTATACAGGGTATAGGGTGTCTATGTTTCAAAGCTATTGTGATTCCGAAAACTACTTAAAATGACAAAATATGACAGTTGGAAGAAACCATTTTTTTCTGTATTACATATGAAGATTGTACCACTCCAGGAATAAAGGGTTACACATAAAACCAACAATTCTAATATTTATATGATTATAATGCAGAGATTGTAAACCAGAAATTGTAAACCACTGCAACTAATTATACAAATCAAAACAAGTAGTTTTCTTGGAATAAATTTTATGCTTTAATTGCTTACTCATTTTACCTGGAGATATGCTGGGACAGCTAAAAGTTATAAAACTCCTCCAGGGGCGGCAGTGGCTCAATTGGTAGAGAGGGTCACCCAATGATCACAAGATTGGTGTGTGAGCTGACAGTGGGAGGTGTCAGCTCACCTACCGAGCACTGCCGAGGTGCCCTTGAGCAAGGCGCTGTCCCCCTTTACAAGTTGCTCATTAGGGCTCACCATGATGGAACTGTCCGCCACCCTACATCCACCCCATTGCATGCTTACAGGCCCCTTGTGTGTGTGCATTAAAGGGTCTGTACACACTACGTATATACAGTATATGCATGTGATTGACTAACTCACAAACTAGTGTGCTACTTAATTTCCCTTCAGGGATTACTAAAGTACAGTATATAAGATAAAATTTTAAAAAAGAAAATAGATTATTAGTTTAGATGATGTCCAAAGGTACACAACACGGTCCCAAAGACAAATGGACATCAGCAGAGCAGATATACATGCAGACTATAATAGCTGATACTTGACTGCAAAAGGGTTTTTGTCACCACTCTTTTTCAGCCAGCGCCGTCACCATCACAATCTATTCTGACACCAAATGTAAAGTCCAACTGCCCTCCAAATCCCTCCCAATTATAAAAGGTCCTTGAGCTGCTGTTTTGCCCCCTCTCCAGCTCCTGTCTGATTACTGAGTGTGGGGTGAGCTGCACAGGCAATCAGCCACAAAGTGCAGAGGACCAGGAGGACTGGGGAAAAAATCAAATCCAAAACACTGCAAAAAATAAACTTAAGGAGGTCTTCTGTACCGCAATTACAGGCCATCCAGCCAGGCCTCTGCTCTACCACTCAAGAGCGGCCGTGATTTCCGACAGAAAAGGTTATTAGTTTTTATTGGAGGAAATAGATGCTGTGTGGCTTTAAATGGCACAGTAATGCAGGCGGGCTGAAGGGAGGCCTCCTGACCCAGGTCTCCCAAGGGTCCCATCGCGCTGCCAGAGGGACATACAGAAGCCATCACACACCCTCTCTCCTTCTCCTGGCCCACTGTGGCCCTACAGCCACTGCTTGAACTCCTAAGCAAGGCTTTGGTCTTGGGCCTTGAGCTCAACCTTACTTTTTTTTGTCGGCACTGAGGTGTCCATTACCACACACCCTTCTCCATTCCTACATTTATAGGTTACAAAATAAATACAAGTATTTTCTTCTGTTTTTTGTAACTATTTTATGATGTTATTATTGTTTTAAATATTATCATAAATGTTAGATTGTAACTTTTTATGTTAATGGTATTCATTTTTATTAATTTTATTTTATATATGTGTGTGTAATATATACAGTGTATGTATATATATATATATATATATATATATATATATATATATATATATATATATGTATATATATATATATATATATATTGTTTATATACATATACACGCCGTATATATAATTTTGATCAATGCAAAACCAAAACGTTTTTAAGAGAAATTTCTTTTTTTTTACAGATTTCCTTTTAAATTACAAATTTTATCACAAATTGAAGTCCTGGACTCATTTAAAACAACTCCTTTACATCAATGAGCCACCTGGTAAAACCATGCTTGCTACTTCATCATAGCAGCCACATATGTGAAAACATTCTCCGTACGCATGGCGGCTACGTGTTTGCTTGGTTTTGTGTAATGACTGCCTGAAGATTTCCCGTCACGAGCACGTGAGCCAGCAGCTCCGGGAGGAGAAAAGAAGTATGTAACCATATTTGCCTTTGTGCTGGGCTGCAAGTGTGTGTACTCTTCCCTGTGTGTTGTTATTTCAGAATGTGTAAGTTGTGATCTGCCTGCACGAGATGAAGTCATGTCTATCAGTGCCTGTGTGTTAGTGTCAAGTGGCAGGCAGCATTCACAGGTGTATTTTTTTTTATCAGCCAATGGAAGATTTTAATACAGATTCTTTATTGATTTACCTATTCATGTATTCCATTCATATGATGCAACATCTCAGTCACTTAGATATGCATTTATTATGAGTGCGTGCCAAAAATACTGTATGTCAATCTATGTCAAGGCAGATAACTTGCTCTGATAATGTGTAATTACATCGTGGTTCAAAGCGGTGATGTATTGTGATAGTCAGTGTTGGTGTGTTCGTCCGTTAGAATGTCCACCAAATATCTTCCCAGTTGCAGTTGCCAATAGAAAGATGAAACAAAAAGCAGATTACTCGGGCAGCAAAGAGGATGACAATGAGATGATGACCTTGACCTTGAGAAACCCAAATCAACATCAAATTTCAACTTTTGTACACTGGATAAGATAGAAAGTCGAGGGAGAAGGCCAGTGTAAGACCATAGATCAAAGCTAGTGCTTTGATCTATGGTCTTCCATAGATCTACGTACAGATCAAAGCCAGTGCTTTGATCTACGGTCTTACACTGGCCTTCTCCACATGCATTAGTCTATGCAATAGTCAGGTACTACTTTCAGTAAAATTTTGAATACAAACTCTCCCATATCCCCCTTTCCTGATCTGTATTCTGGGCAAGTAGAGGCTCCAGCATGGACCCACAGCTCAGTAACTAATGGAGGAGCTGATGGGAGCCTGATGACAACCACAGGGCCATTTGTACACACACAAGTGCACAAACACATATACAAACACTACGGTCATTTTCAGTCAGATCTGTACTTTGTATCATGGAGGTAATAGCCAGGTAAGTTAATTACACGACCATTTAATATTGATGATTTTTCTCAATTTGATCAATTTCATCATCATTCCGACTGAGTAATAATTACAGCATGAGGCATCATCCGCCTCTGCCACCACTCATTTTGTGGCTGCTGATGTTGCTCCTATTGCTTACATTTCTGCCTTTAATTGCCTCCAATGGAAACTTTTCCAGCGAACCACTGCCCCTCTAAGTTGATTGCCAGGAAGTGCAGGGAATTAGACAATTAATGTCAAGCCAGGGTCACAACATAAGAGTGGACACACATAAACCAGTGCAGTGTGTTTGTTCTGTCACTGCAATTACGCAAACATATTATTTTTTGCTTTGCAAAACTTTTTGTTTTCTTTGGGATTAATCTGAGAGACACTTATAAGATTCCACTTATGTTTAACACAAAGAACTCTTTGAAACAGAAACCACAGGTTTTGAAAAAAATGAAAATAAAAGAAGGAGCGCAAGGTCATTCCAATCAAACATGAAGTCTTGAAGACTACCCTTCACAGATGTTTTTCATGTTCAAACAAGCCTGTTTCCATCCACTTTTCTCCTGTCCCCTCATTTTGTTGCTTGACATTTTCTCTCAAACAGAAGGCCTATCAACATATCCCTTGGCCATCCCTCTCCTCTCCTCTCCTCTCCTCTCCTCTCCTCTCCTCTCCTCTCCTCTCCTCTCCTCTCCTCTGTTAAATTTGCACCAAAGAGCTGACAGCCAGTGACCTAGGGGCCTCCAAGGCTCCCTTAGAGAAAGGTAATGGGCCCCACCCTAGGACGAGCTCTCACTCTCAGCACACATGGGGCCACCGACAGCTTTGATCCAGTAGCCCCTGCTCGGGTCTCCAGACGCCTTGTGAGGAAATTCATAGGAACAACTGGAAGAGGCCTGTGTTTATTCAGCTCCTTTAATGAGGAGGGAGACGGATTATCGGGGGCCTAGATCTACCCAAAAAAACACAGAGAACGAAAACTGTTGCTCCATCCAGATGTTGCTGTATCACCGGTCACTCCAAAAGAATTTGAGAGACAGTGAGAGAGGAAGCACAGGAGAGGGAGAGGGAGAGGGAGAGGGAGAGGGAGAGGGAGAGAGAGAGAGAGAGAGAGAGAGAGAGAGAGAGAGAGAGAGAGAGAGAGAGAGAGAGAGAGAGAGAGAGTTTCAGTATGGAAGAGGGAGAACTAGCTGTCGACAGGAGAATTCTCCTGTCTGGCCAGATGTGTAAGCTGGTGAGCCTGTATACGCTTCATGCTATTTGTGGTGTCTTAAAGAGAAATAGAAGCTATTTCCTGAGCTTGTCATGCTACCTCTGATGTATTTTTTAATGTACACACCGCTTCAATGCAATTCTAATTAACAGCGTAAACCTCATGTTATTAGAATGAACACATGAAGCCTGTCTGTACAATCAACTGAAACAGCAACTTGATCTCCTCATATATAACCTAAAATATGACTACATCTGGTGGAAAGGGGGAGGCTCAGTAATGGTAACACAGCTCTACCTGCACCCATGACACAGACTGTCTGTTGTGTGCCTGACCCTTTTTACAGAAGACAGGTCTGATCAATATGTCTCTCTATTGTCAAACCATTTAAGGGAGGATTACGGGTCAGCCACTGGTCACAGATCTTCACTCACAGAGGGCAAAGGTCAGTGTTTGGTGTTCATCTACATGGAATTTCCAGACCTAATTAAGATTATCACCCACAGTATAATTTTGTCGTACGATGCGGAACAGCCAAATCCAAAAGCACTCTGAATGTACCACTTGAAAATCAACCCCTGAAATAATCCTGAAAATCCAACCATTTTCACCTTTGTCCCCCCGACCTACTAACCCTACTAGATTCAAGGTCAGGCCAGAGTGTGAGGGAGCCCGTAATAGGTCAAGTTCACTGTGGAAAAGGTTATTCTGATTCATGTAAAATCTAAATAAAACATTTCAGAAATAGGAGGGATTTAACTGTACCCTTCACTGTGTGGTTCATTTTACATCTGTACATAACTTTAGAAGTGACTGTGGGATTCAAAACTGTTTAAATATAAAGTTGTGGCACAAGCAAGTACAGTAATAACCATTGGACATTTTGATATTCGTATTAAGGATACAGATTAAAAACTTTAGCATTTAATAAGTTCTTGTACTGCAACTGCAAGTTGTCTCTTTTTGGATTCATTTTGCACTGAAGAATTTTTGTTAAAGAATGAAAATGCTCTTATAATCAGTAAGTCTATTATACATTTGTAATGACTTATATCATAATTTGTATATTTACATCCCGCTTCAAAATGGTGATGTACTGTATTGTGATTGTCAGTGTTTGTGTGTTCGTCCATTTGTCCATTAGTATGTCCACCAAATATCTTCAGAACTGTTGCAGGTAGAAAGATGAAACAAAAAGCAGATTACTCAGGCAGCAAAGGGGATGAAAATGAGATGACGTTGACCTTGAGAAAACTAGATCATGGTCAAATTTCAACTTTTGTACACTCAGGAACCACATAATATAGAAAGACGAATGCCAGTATGAGTATGATCATAGATCAAAGCTAGTGCTTTGATCTACCTATGCACTAGCTTTCATCTATGGTCAAACCTAGTGCAGATGCTGCCATCTTGGCATTCAGGATACATTCAAAATCATTAATTACAACATGATTATAATTTTTTACACAAATTTTTGACTGATTTTATAATAAAATAATATGATTACCACAAATAAATGAAGAAAACCATCCCTTTGTATGTTTTTGGTATCATCACAGTTCTTCCAGTTGTGAAGCATTTTGAGTAAGACCTTGCAGAGCTGTTACTAAAAACACACTTGATATGTTCTTTTTGGACAATAATAAAATATGGTTTTGAAATAATGGTGATAATGGCGTCAGTAAAAATATTGTGTACACCCTCAGTTATAATTTCATCAAATTTCCTTCAAGGAAACACCAAATGTGAAGCAGAGGAAACCTTCCTTCACAGTCCTGGAAAACCAAAGAGTACATCATTGTCCATAGACTTCAATTGTACTTCAAACAATTGTGTCTAATATTACATAAATGAAGCATGGGCCTCACTCTTCATATCACTTTATTACAACTACAATAGATGCTTGTTTACCAAGATCTACCTCACTGACCAATAATATCTGCCCCAAGGCTGTGCAGAGCTGCAACTGGAACTTACCTATGAAAGGATAGAGCCTGAATAATTTGGAAAATCACACACAACCATTAAGGCTTTATTGTTATTCTGCCCTCATTTCTGTCTGCAGGCTCAGTGCGGTTTGTTATGAAGTTATATTACAACCTCGGGGTGGGAAATTGACACCACAAAGCCATGTTTAGTATATAATACATAAAAGACACCAGAAGGATCTCTATTTCTCTGAATACAAAAAATGTGCATATGTAAACCAAAAATTGCTCTTTTTTAGTGTAATATTGAAAATAATAATTTCAAAATGCTTCTGCAAAATAGCTTGGACAAAAACAGTGGTCTCCATCATCTAAAATACTGATGCAGATGACCCCTAAGCAAAACAAAACAAAAACTGTTGAAAAATATTTATTACTTTTTCTGTTCCATTATGAGAATAATGTAAGTCAGATTTTCACAAAAAACTACACTACACAACACCGGGTGACATTTCAATGACCGGCAAACTCTCACTGGATGTGTCTGCGCGGTTGTAAAATTGAGATGTAAAGCTAAATACACTCTTTGCAAGATGGAAACCCGAGTCATGGAAAATAACTTCTTCCTCTTCTCATTTACAGTGAGGTAATTTCCGAAAGCACTGCAAACAAAACTATCGGGTTTAATTTTGACGAGCTCAGAGAGTACAACTGCTAGCTTCACTCTGCAAAAAGAAAAGTTGTGCCTAAAGATGCTATGAATAAAATACAGTATTAGTATAAACAGAAGAATTAATCAATAACATTCCTTGCAGTGCTGACATTCGGACTTCATTTTAAATTATATTAAGGTCATTAATACTGTGCTCCAAGCAGGAGACTTTACAGTATGGTGCAATGATTCTGCGGCCTTGATCAGCCTTTAACCCCTGGCCCCCAGACAAGGTAAAGGCATTCATTCCCCTGACTCCAGGTCAGTAAGTAAGCTTGTATATTTGGACGGCTGCTGCTGATTGCGTATGCACTTTAATAAGCGGACTCCGGGTCAGGCAGATTTATAGGACCGCGATGGGGTGGAGGGACCAGACTCCCTTGGCCTCCAGCTTCCCTCTGCACCATTACGCCAGAGTGAGATATAGTGGGATATTGATCCCAATGCCACTTCATTTTGCAATAACTATTACACAATATTCTCCTGGGCTGCGCATGGCTCCTGATTTATACTGCCTTGCTATTTACATTAGCAGTAAGTGTTTTTCTATAACAGCTGCGGAGGGTCTTACAGCCACATAAATGGACATGTGAACATTCAAATTCTACACCACACCTGTCTTTTTGCTGCCTTTGATGCTTTTCACTAGTAAGAGTGCTTAACACACCCGCTGCCTGCTAGGTGAGTAATAGAAGATATAGACATAAGCATATTTAGGAATACATCCCAGCCGTCATTAAGATGGAGCCATTGACCTTGAGGCAATGCTATTTTCCTGTATAATATTTTATTTAAAACACTTGCTTGATCACGTCCACTCTTTAGGTCGCCATTATATTCAGAGTTGAGATGATGGCTGAATTCATATAGGGAACCAATATCATAATTTGTGTCAAACAGTGAAGAGTATTTGTTTTGTTTTTTTTATTTTACATATTGAATGGATGAGCAGTACATAGACAAAATGAAAATACACTAAGTGCTTAAATTTAAACAGAAACATTTTAATTTTCACTAGGCTAATGTTTGAAAATGTGTCTTTGCCAGAGGCAAATTTAGTTGAGTGCTGCCGATTAGCAAATTATATCATATGAAAGGAACTGTTGTCATGATTGGGATAATTAGGATAAGCAGCCTGCCCCCCCCCCCCCAACCAGCTGCATCCTCCAGAGCTGGGTCTTTGCCAAAGCGGATTCCCTTGCAGTGCCAGGCTGGCGGAGTGTTTGTTTACACACAGAGAAGCTGTGTCAATGGCAGAGTACAAGACTTTGGGGGGTGGTGGTAGTGAGGAGCGGGCTGTTAGTGCTGACATTCCCACAGGCATCTCCCATGGGGGTGGGGGTGGTGGGGTGGGACTGCACCTCAGACTACATTGTGCCACAACAGAAAACAAAAAGGACTAATGACCCTTAATTGTTTTGGAGCCATTTAAAACCAGATGAGTGTCCCCTAAACTGCAGTATGTAAATTAACCCCCCCCCCCCCTCCTTGTCCTTCTCCTGGTCTACCCTTCTCTCCCCTGGCACAATCAAGCCTTTTTTTTTTTCTCACAAGGGGGGCTGGGAAAGCAGGCGTGCTGCCAAGTAAAGGGGAGCTGGCAAGCATGGTAATGTGCAGACACTTGTTGCTACAGTGTCTGCTTGCTACGCAAGCACACAGTGGAAGTGGGGTGGCTGGGGAGGGGGGCGCGTGAGTGAGCAATAGATGGGTATACTATTGCCTCCACGTGCTTCCATATTAAATGCTGCAGTGTAAAAGAAGTACGCTCTGCTCTTGGCTTTTTAAGATGGCAGCCACTGTGTGCGTGTCCTATTCATTAAAAGGTCATTGACATGCAAAGCAAGGTTTGATTGTCCCATTAGGAAGGAAGAGGTCAGTCAGTGTGTGTGTGTGTGTGTGTGTGTGTGTGTGTGTGTGTGTGTGTGTTTGTGTCCACAAGTGCAGTTGCTCGAGCTTGTTTGCATGTGTGTTGCTATATCTTTAAAAATTGCCCAGTTGTTTTTTTTTGCACAGACACATTGAGTTTGGCTCAGAGTGTATTAGAGTGAATGGTAGATAATATTTTAATATCCTTTAAATATGAGTTTACTTAAAGGGACAGTAAAGTTAATTTTAAGTGACATATATTTTATTCATCATTGTGAAAAATAGAAGAA